>NW_008652840.1:75216-81159 GCF_000695815.1 Acanthisitta chloris
GTTTTACCATAAGGATTAATACTTGGACATCAATGGTGAATTTTAAATATTCTTGTGACATTTATGCCATAAATAGGAGGCTATCCTCCTTTTCCCACAAGACATAGAAAAGTGTTCTTCGACCATATACTGTTGAATCCCAAAAGCCTCAATTTCTAATAACCAACTGCAGTCTAATTTAGCTCAGCAGTTTGAAAAATCGTTAGTTCAAGTAGTAAAACTCTTCTATTGGGTAAGGAATTTGCTTCCCCAGGTTATCTGAGCTCTTAGAGACAGCTACTGCCCATCTCGAAATTTATGTTCTATTCATGCATGAAATAAAACTGTCCTTTTAATATCAGTTCAAAAATAAGCACAGAGAAATAGTTGCCATAGAGGAAATTTATAGTACTGGTTTGAGAACAAAAGACCAGGCACTGCTTCCCAGTAAGATGAGTGAAGGAGTTGGGCTGTCTCTGGCAGGCTGTCATCCATCACGGACCCTGTCCAGCAGCACCTCCAGATGGAATGAAAGTTCCTTTAGAGCTGAGTTTTAATTTGGAACTTTCATTCGCAAAAACTCGAGGTGACAGTTGTATCTTTCACAAGGTATTTTTACTATCTTGGGTTTTTTTCATTTGGAATGTGCTTGTGCATTTCTGGTGTGGTGCCTGGTTTTGGTGGCATACTGGGGAGAAAGGAGTGGGGCAAGTAGAGACACTCCAGAAATGGCTTTTTATAAATAAAAATTAAGGGATATGGCTGCTTGTATTTCCTGTGATATCTGTCTTCATTGTGAAAACTGCAAGTCACAGTCAACCAGACTTCAAAGTTGCGAGCACACAGCTGCAAGCTGAAAATAAGATTTCTGGGTGATGCAGTGCCAGGGTTGTTTGGTAAGAATACTTCATCAAGATTTTGGCAAAGCTGGATAGCAAAATGGTACAGATAGACTGTGTTGTCATCAAGAGGTTTTGAGTTTATTATAACCCCAGAATAGATTTTTGTTTTAATTAGCTTGTAAGTATTTTTGTGCCCTGAGTTCATTATGTTATTCAGGTGGCTAACAAAATATTACGCCTTCAACTGGGATAAATTAGGGGGGAAAACAAAGCAGTGATGAAAAGAAGCAAAGGGAATTGTTGCTGCATGAATACCCAAGAGCTTTTCATCAACTGTCTCAACTGGGAAAATGTTATTACAGACAAATACACCACTTTCCCACCCATTCCCTGTCCTGCAGGAAATCACATGAAACAAGTTATTTTGAAGGTTTTTTTAGATTTCTTCCTGTTGAAAGCAACTTGATAGCCTTGTGCTCAGATTTTTCCAAAAAGAGTCGTACTGTGGCAATGTTTTTTTGCAACTTGCTTCTTTGTGCCAAAGAGGAGGCATTTTCTTCACTCTGTGGATGCATGGTTGAAGAGGCACTCTAGTGCTCTCCATGGCTTGAAGATCTAATGTAGAGCCATGACTTTAGTCTTTCCAAAATGCCAAGAAAATGAATTGATTTTGAGTATAAGTATCCTGGAGGACACATGATGTAAAACTAACCAGACTATGGAAAGTTAGGGAACTCAAGGTGGATGGAAAATCATGTTTCAGGTAATGACCTGAGAAGTTCATTCAAGGAGGTAATGGATCCATGGAAGTATAATTTTTTTGGTATTACAGTGTATCATACATACAAGAACAATAGTTAATAGGAACATGAGCATTTGCTTTGCCTGGATTTTATTTGTCCTTTAGCTAACAGAGTTGAGGCCTCTCCATGCAAAACCAGGGGGGAAAAGATGTTTCCTCACAGCTTTATTAAGCTCTGAATTACATCAAAGATTATTCAGTTGGAACCCAAGCCAAGGCCTATGGACAGGGCTGATGTTATGGTTTCTGGCAATTCTAGACGGGACTGAAATGCACTTGGACATAAAAGAAAGACACAAACCAGTGGACTGTTTAACTGGTGTTTATATAAAGTAAACATGTTTGAATTTATCTTGAAAAACATCCTGGTGCCAGCAGTCATCCCAAAGATCACTTTCTCTCAATAAAGCTTATAGGAAGAAGGATTTTTTTTTCCCTACTGGCTTGTTGACAGCAAGTTTTTATTATTGTAATTATTATTATTTAACATAGGAATATGCTACAGGGTGATATTTAGCAGGCTGAGTGTTTTGATGTAGGAAACATAATAGTTACTGCAGCTATTTTATACTTACTACTAAGCAAATTCCTTTTCCTAAGCAGAATTCCTTTTCCTAAGCAGAATTCCTTTTTCCTAAGCAAACCTGTGGGTTTGGTCGCCATCAAATTATGAGGGGAGGGTGGGAGGAAGACAAAAGATTTTTATTTTTTTAAAGCTATGAAGTATTTGTTTATCAACTTCCATCTGAGAATATGCAAATTCTTTAGCAGTGTATTAATGACCTGTGTCCATGACATATGAAGTCTTGTCCCTGTTTTACTCATGGGAAAATGGGAGGGGAGAGCACTGAGGTGTTTTACCCATGAGGATGGGGAGTACATTAGGGTGAAATAAAACAATTAGCTGCTGAAACATAAGAGATACATAGTTGAAAAATGGAGAGTATGTCAGCATGGATAACACATCTGCCTTCAGGAAGGTGGCCAAGGAAATGTAGAAGTGCCTCAATGAAGGTTTCTTCCAACTGCTCTTGATGTCACCATCCATATGATGGAGTGAAGCTGGGCATCTGCCAGGCTTCTCATGGGTCTTCTGCTCCCTTTTTGAGCTTGGTGCTGCTTGTGACTACTGCCCAAATTAGCTGATTTAAAGGTAGGAGAGTGTAAGCATATCCTGGTCCTGCAATTCGAGTCTGTAATGGAGGGAACAGTTGAGTACAAACAATGTCCTCTGCTCCACATAGCACAGTATGTAAATACTGCTTTGGATTTCTGTTAATTCCCTAAAATTTATGGTTTCTCTCCTACTCTGGGGTATGTGTGATTCTTTCCTAAGTGTGGGTTTTATCCCATTAGCAAAGTCATAGCAGATTCCTGGTGATATTTCTCCCTTTCCCGAAGTGCTTGTTCACAGTTGTTTAATAATGATCCTTTAATGGTTGTGCACTGATTACTTTTAGTCATCAGTAATGGACATCATCAAGTTTTGAGAGCTTTTTACATTAGGTTCTGTGTAGTTGAAAGTTGCCTGTGGATTGGTTCTGGGGACCCATAATTGAGGTCCTGCAGCTGTGATTTCAGTGGCTCTGTGAGGGTGTCTGGCTGCCATCATAGGAGGGAAAAGGACACATTGGGATCAGGGGGTGTTCCCAGTTTTGTAACAAATTCTCTGCTGACTTGAGGCCATTCATCATGTTAAGAAAAGGTTTTAGCTGTTCTTTCAGAGCACTGACATCAATTAAGTTATCCATACATCATTCCAGCATTAAGGCTGTATTAGTGCTGCAGTTCCTGGGGTTTGCTCCAGATGTCAGTGCAATGATGGCCCTCAAAACCAAGACTCATTTATACCTACTGTCCTGAGGCCTAGTAACCTGATGTGTTTTTGTTGATTTTGGCATGTTCTTCACTTATGGAAAGTGTGGATTTCATTGTGGCCTATTCATATTTAAATAAATTTTTGTGCAGGTGGTGGTAAGAGCATGTAGGTGACTGGTAAAGGACTGGCTGTATCTTCTCCACTTGTCTTAGTAAACTTGCCTCAGAACATGAGTGGACCTACCTAATGATGTTGAGCAACTCTTTGCCAAATACTTCATGAATGGAATCAGTCAATGGAGTTTGCAGATGCTGCATGCTCTGAGCTTACAGAAACCAAAAAATTATAGCCCAGTGCCAAACAGCTACTGCAGCTGAAAGAACATGTCCTTACACCATATCTCTGAGTGATCACCATCAGCTCCTTCTTCCCTGAAGACCCTGTTTAGCAGCTGCTACCTTGTTCTCTGCTTTTTTTTTTTCCACTAAAGTGGCAGGCCAGCACCACACAGCATTGAACCTTGTGGGTAATTCTCTGAGCTCCTGAAGTTGATCAGGACTTCTCAGGAAGGACTCTGCCCCTCAGAGGGTCAACCCAGGGACAAGCCTTTTGCTCAAAGCTGACAGCAGGACATGCTCTGCCATGTATCAGCCAACTTGCTAACAGAAGGTAGCTGTGCATTTCCCTCCTGTGCTGGCTATTCATGTTTCACAGTGCACATTATCCCTTATCCCTGTAAATGTCAGAGATGTTCTGTGAAGCTCCAGTACCACTGACATCAGTGGCACTGCACACCATGCACTGGTGGCTTTACACAGGCACCTGCAACAACAATTTCTGTGTGATGGCTTTTCAGAGGGGTGACCCATCAGGGCTCATTGGTCTTTGGCTTATCTTGGGTGTTGTCTCTTAGTATTTGCTCCCAGCAGTTGCCCTTCAGTCTCAGTGCTGTCAGTACATTTCATGAGTACATCCGTACCCTTCCAACTAGCCAGAATAAAACTAGTATTGTTAAGGCTGTAATTATATGGCAACCCAGACCTTGTGCTCTATTGACCTGCTGCTCTTTTTTTTGAACCACTTGTGCTTTTTTATTAGCTCATGCATCCGGTTTAATGATACTTTATATGGTTTATTAGTGTGTATTAATGAAGCAACAACAGCCAAGGTGCAAAGTTTCCCTGGTGGATTAATGAGGTCTTGAAAGAAGGTGACTGTCTGCTGTCAACAGAAAGACTGTCAAGTTGAATTTATTACCTAGATATGACTCTTACTGGTACCACTCTTAATAGGAGAGGAAAAAATCAAGTGCATGAAAATGCAAGAGGATAATATTTGTTTGAGGGGATCCATGTTTTAATCTGAAAGTTTTTTAAAATGGTTATATATCGATAGATGTTTAGGAATCAGTGGAATTGTTTGAATTAATCACCAACACTTCAATAAATTTACCTAGTGCATGCTGGTGCATCTGTAGTTTTAGACTAGCCTATCAATAGTTGCTTCCCTCTTTACTGGAATTTTACTTTTCTAATCCGTGGAATTTTTTCCTTTTCTGATTTATTGTTTTTTTCTACTATAGGGCTGAGGAATCTCAGCTTGGTTTTGGCTCTGGTTTTACATCTCTGCATCACACTATAAATAACTAGTGGTGGTTAGAGTCTGTCTTTTGAAAAAGCATTTAATTTTTGTTCTTGTGAGATGATCTGTGCCTTAAAGCTGTGAGTTGAGGAATCTCACTATCTCTGTTATTAAGGCTTCATTTTTTAGATAGTGGAAAAGTGTTTCCATTCTTTCTGGTAATGTAATACTTTGAGGTAGCTGTAGCTTTCTGTATGCTATGTATTTTATCTTTCTGCCATTTAATAGTCTGACCCCATTCAGAAAACATTTCAGACGGCATATCATTTATGTTATTAATGGCAGTATTGATTTATAAGACCAACTTTAAAAATGACTTGCTGTTTTACAAGAAAACCATCAAAAGGATTAATGTGCTTTCTCTTTGTAAATCTACTCTTCTATCTGTTGAAAATGGTGATCAAGTCAAATGTCATTGGATTATCATCCTTGCTCTAAGGAACTCTGTGTAATTATGTACCCTGATAAAGCCATGCTCTTCGTACTTTGGGGAATAGACTGATGTGGCATTGCCTGCAGATGTGGAATGATTACTCCCTGATGTTAATGTAGATATTGCCTATGGCTAGGCCATAAATGCATGCTTTGTTTGCTTTTTATCTTAACCTGCATGCAGAGTAGATAGAGGTGCTATAGGACAATAGAGCAATGACATAGGAGGGAACTTCGCTGCTTTTTGGAGCAGGGTGTTACTGTAGTGTTTATTAAAGCTGCATGAAATGGTATGAAGTGTTGATGTTTATGAGAAGAGTTGTTTAAATGTAAATGTTTCCCCACCCTTCTACCACCATGACTAAGATACTTTACTCTTTAAAGTTTATTCTCCTTCCTATAAACCTTTCTTCCCCTCCTCTCTTTCC
>NW_008652840.1:81179-96320 GCF_000695815.1 Acanthisitta chloris
TAATTCTCTAGATTGCTTTCCTCAAGCTCTAACTTGAGTTCATTTTGTTATGTGGTGACCACAGTTATGGATGACGCTCCCCCTGGCACACAGGAGTACATTATGTTACGGCAAGATTCGATCCAATCTGCGGAATTAAAGAAAAAAGAGTCCCCTTTTCGTGCTAAGTGTCACGAAATCTTCTGCTGCCCACTGAAGCAAGTGCACCTCAAAGAGAACACAGAGCCGGAAGGTTTGTGACACTATGGATCCATGTTCTGTTTGTTTCTATTTTTTTTGTATTTTTTTTCCATGTATGTCCCTAGAGTGTGCTGTGTGTTTCCCAGCCTGTGTCAGTGTAGTGCAACTGATGCAGGGAGCGTGATGCACTCCATGTCCCCTTTGCTTGCCTGTTAGTGTCTGATTCAGCTCTCACGGGACACTATAATATAAGCCACATAGGATGTCGTTCAGGCGAGAAGTGACGCTGCTTTTTCTTAAATAAAGTTTGTTTGTTTCAGCTCTCATCATTACACACTGCCCTTTTTTTTGGCTGCCAAAAGCTGCTTGCTACTTAAACAGCATCAATTCTTAGTTGGTCCTTTCCAGTAACATTTCTGAAGCTGCACTCTGCTGAAAATATTGCACTTGGACTCAGATTTGCCTTATCCCCAACACCTTTCACTCCATAAGGCTTTTGCATAGCGCTAGAGAATGCTCATGGCAGCTGTACTTCGGCGAAGCAGGATGAAGTTTGTATGTAATGCACGCCTGGTTGCATTTTGGGAAATGAAATGCATGCAGAGCAGAAATAAAAATACGTAGAATGTTTTCCTTTTCAGATAAAGCAAAGGTATGGTCTCTTCTAATGCTGTGTTTACTAACATGAAATTGCTAATGAGGTATCTGTATCTCGTTCATCTAGAGTACATAAGATTAAAGTATTTTAAATTATTTTTTTAAAATTTTCTCTTATTGTTCCATATGTGTTTTGCATTACTGCCTCGTATTCCACATGGTAAGCCTTCTCCTTTTTGCATAAGCTCTAGTATCTGCCAAGACAAATAATGCTACTGCTGGTAGATGTATTTTTAAGTTGAAATATTCAGGGCTGGATTCTGCCACAATTGAGTCTGCAGGAATGGCAGAGTGAGCAGGTCAGAGTTCCTCTCACAAATCGCTTGTATTATTCTCTCTGTAATGATGGGCATCAGTTGCAGAGCTGTCACTATTAGCCCAAAATATCCAGTCACTTGTTTCCTCCTGTTACATACCCGAAGTTTTGCATGAATGTTTTTGCACCATGTCTGGGAAATTTGTGTGTTTTTAAATAAAAGTATTTTATTAAAATAGCTTTTTTTTCTCATCTCACCAGAAATATTAAGTCTGACACACACACTGGTGTAAGGTGTGGGGAGAGGTTTTTTGTTTCAGTTATGATATAATTGAGTATTAAAACTGGGGTTTGAAAAAGTCTAATTGTTCTCTCTGTTCTGGGGCTGACTTGATAGGACTTGTGATTTCATAACTAAATAAACATGAAGGAAAGGTGAATCCTATTACATTCCTCTGGATTAGCAGATGTCATGAATTTCCTATCATCTGCCAGGGTTTTTGTTGTTCATGAGTAAATTATGAGCCCAGAACTGTTCATGTCAAGCTCCTTTAGGAAGATGATAACAGCTGAGCTACTAGAGGTGCTCAGTGAGTGATACTTGGTGAAATGAAAGATTCCATGTGAGCCATAAAAAGAAGGTGTCTTTGGCATCTTTGACTCACATGCTGCATTTTAACTTCTCTGTGTGCTCACGTGTAACTCCAGCAGAAGCTCATGGTTATTTCCACAGAACTTACACTGGGAGCTGGATTCATGCTGTGGACTAGCTCTTAGCTGGGTCTGGTCATTTTCAGTGAATAAATCGACAACTGACACATTAATGGCCTGTTCAAGAGGAACAAGGGAAGCAGAGGTATGCTGGGCCTTTTATCTCCAGAGTGTGAGTCCCCTGGGGATATGGTTTGGTTCAATGTTGAGGAATTCAGGATCTGCCTGAAGAAGCTTGCACAGTGCAGGCTCTATATGAAGACCTGGGGACCATCAGTTCAGCAGTGTTGTCGCCTGGAAGCCAACAGTTGCTCTTCTTAGATTCTCCATAAATCTACATACTCTGTCTCCAACAGCAGCTGTGTTACTCCTTCCTCCATGGCATATGGTATTGTTATTCATTCTCACTGAAAATGTTTAGTTCTGAGAGGAAAGCTTGTCATCTTTTACTGCAGTGTACAAGGATGAATGTCTCTTCCCTTTTTAATCCCTCCTCCTCTCTTCGCCTCCAGGAATTTTGCATTACCAGATAGGCAGAAGAAGCCATGGCCATATTGGCTAGTCCTACAACCATCTGAGTTAATGGAAATTCATAGGGGTATCAGTTTTTGTTGTTGTGAGATTTCTATATGTGTTTCTGTGAAAGATGTTGCCTCTAGCATGAGAGGGAAAATATATGCTTAGGAATCTTTTTAGCCTCTGTTGTAGCCCAAATTACCTGGGCTGCATTGGTCTTTTTCTTCAAAATCTCTGAATTGCTGGCAATGGTGTTAGACCCACTGAAAGACTGAGGTATGTCCTCCTCAGTGGTTTGTTGACATGAAGATTGAAAAGTTTTGAGTGTGAAACGGTCTGAACTGTAGTTTCTATGCAAACACTGCAACAGTCCATTGAAGTTAATGGAGTGGCTGAAACAAATCCTACTGGAATACCTTCCAGTGTGAACCCAGCAGTTAACAGCTCAATTGTGCTGTGAGGATGAATGAAAAGAAATGTTTAAACTTGTTACTGTGGCATAATTTACACATTTTTGGAAGGTACTGGAAAATATCGCAACTAAGAAGCTATTAGGGAAGCTCTCGAAGTAAAATGTCATAATGGAAGTTTTATGGAAAATTGCAGACTTGAAGGACTCTGCAGAGAGTGTAAAAATGTACCTTTTTATCTGCTGAGTAATGTCATGGGAACACATAGTAAAGCCTTCATGTTTCTAACTTTGCAACTCTGCCTAACTCTTTCACTTAGATGATGGATTTCTTCTCTGCACTTTTTAACCACTTTCATGCAGAGTTAATGCCTGGGGAGCCTCATTTATCACTTCAGAATTTGAACCCCCTAGGGTAGGATGATACCAGGTAAAAGATTTTCCAGGCATTTTATAGGGGTGTTTAGGGAATGTTCTACTATTTGCTGAAAGACTTAAGCACCACCTCATGCTGGTTTCTGAGCCTGGTAGCCCATCATTTCTCATATCTTAGGCCTGTTTCCAAAAGCAAAATAAGGAATGAGAAAATTAGACCTGCATTTCCCAAATTAACCTGTCTTGGTTTCTTGTTCTTTTCCTGACACCTACCTGCCTGCTTGAAGCATCATCATTATTCACAGCACCAATATGCCTCAAATACACCTTTGAAGAATAGATCCAGGGCCAGTACATTTAATATCAACCTGGAGGATTGATCCAAGTCCTTGGATCTGGACCTTGGTCCAGTGACTAGAGCAGGGACAGTCCTTTTTTTTTTTTTCTCTTTTTAAGAGTGTCAGGAGAGGGAGAACAATAGGAAATCACAATGATGTTATCTTCCTAAAATGTGGAAATTTCCCTTTGGGCCCAGTGCCAAGCAGGCAGATTACAGGTCAGATGGGATGCTGCCTTTCCTGATGCTGTGAGAAACTTGAGACTGAGTTAAAAGCTGAACTGCTGCTTTATTCTGCATCTTGCCAGCTTCGTTTTGTCAAAATCATGCTGCAGTTTACAATGCCGTGGATCTTTCAAATGCAATAAAACAAGCAGAGCTGACATCTTTACCTGTATGCTGGGTCCTGTGGGCATTGGGCATTGTTTACAATTACATCCAAGCAGCAGCAAAATACAGGGTGTTTTTGTGGCTTCCCTCAAGCCAGGAATACACTGCTAGCAGGAGAAGGGCCATCTGAAGTACATTTTGCAGCTATTTGTTCTCTTAAATAGTTTAAACATAAGCTGCTGCTATCTGTATAAAACATGGTTACATAAAAAGAAGTCGGCTCCTGGAAAACTAATTTGAGTTGTATTATTACATCCAGGGGAGGGAACAAAATGAGAGAAATGTTTTTTAAAAACACCCATTGGTTAGTCACAGTCACACAATCAAGAGTCTTGGCCACTTGCCCATAGTTCTGTTTTCATGTGGGATTTTTTTGCCCTTTTCTTTTTTTTTTTTTTTTTTTTGTAACATTTAGTCTCCCTCCAGGCATACATAACCTTTTTACACAGAAAAGCAGACAAGCATGGCAAAATATGTATTGGGGATGGGGAGAGAGAAATCTGGGATAGCAGCTGGTAATGAGGAAAGGCAGCTTTCCTCAACCAACAGGAAATCTGATTAGATAGAAAATGTTAAGGATGCTAATGTGAAACAAGCAGCTTTGTAGTTGCCCTTGACAATGGCTTGTTATCTTCATCCCTAGCAATGGGATGAGTGGCAGAGCCAGTCCCAGGGGAGAGGGAAAGGTAGGACATTACAGCACATTATATGGGAAGCAGCCTCTTCCACCTACTCCATGTGAACAGGCTTTTTCACCTGCAGAAATTCGGAGCCTTTATGTTGTCATACTGAATGTCCCTTTGGTGCTCCAAGCATCGTGTCACCACTGATAGTGCTGTTACTCGGCACTCTAATTATATCCTTTTCTTCTAGACCGAATCATTCCTATTAGCCCTGCTCGCTCATTTAATTATGTTAATGTATGTGCATTTCTGCATTTTAGAGGAGAAAAAGAAGAAGGGGGAGGAGAACTTGTATTTGAAATCATAGAGAATTGTGAGAGGTTTTTAAACTTTCCATATTGTTCAGAACTGAAAAGGACTTTGTATTCCAGTGGGGAATAATAGAGATGAGCCACGTGAAACAGGCACAGCTGCCTGTGCTGGTTGTGTCTGAGATATTCAGATCAGGCAGTGAGACATCAGCAAGGAGGAGGTTCAGCATCTGCTCTGTGGCCTTCAGCCTCCTGAAAGGAACTCACTGCTTCATTGGACAGTGGCTCCTACTCAGTTAGATGATCCTGTTTAGAAACTTTATCTGAATTTTAGTCCCTTGATTCTAAATTAATCACATTTCATAAGCTTCCTTGTTTTTTACCATGTCTTCTGATCTCGGTGGAGGTGAAAAACGAAGACTTGGTATTTCATTTCTCTTGCCAACAGGAGAATTTCACCCTTTCCTGCTGCAGCTAAGCTGTCTGGCCTGGAGCAGTTCATCCCAGGGTGGGCAGGGAGTCTGCTATTGCCTGATGTTAGACCCTGCAGCTCTCTATTCCCTCAGCGAAACCTTGTTCTTGATTCTGCTTTTTCCTGCACCTCTCAGGTCCTCCTGTGGGGAACTGGCAAGAAGCAACAAGGAGCAATGCCTGAGCTTTGTCCAATACTGAATGAAAATATGGTCTCAATCCTGTGTCTGGATACACATGGAGTTGCTGCAGCTATGGGACCATATTTGTAGGGAAGGATGATCTGAAGGGAGGGACAGAGACCAAAAGCCAAAGGTCTGAAGCTGCCACTAGTATAATGGCTTTTTCCCTCCAAAGAGAAACTGTCTTTGACTTGAGTGATTAACTGATAATCTTCTATTTCAGGGCATTGGGAGGCAGTGGTGACAACTGCACTCTTATTTTCTTCAGATGCTCAGTACATAAAGGAGAATAGCTCAGTCCTATAAGTGGCTGAGCCCTCTTGCCCTGATCCTCCAAAGCCTTTAAACACCTGATTAACTTTAAACCTGTGAGTGCTCCCAGCAGAGTCAAAGGGGTTGGGATGTATTTAATGAGCTTACCTGAACACAGTCTGGGCCTGGCTCAGGTTCAGGCTCAGACAGTGCAAATCCAGAGTAATTCCACCAAAATCCAAGATTTACTCAATATTTACTTGTCTGCAAATGAGATCAGAACCCCCTCATACAGTTTAATTTGAATTCTTCTTTTCATTCTCCCTTAGGAGTTAATGTGGTTCTTATTGCCACAATGATCCCCGATTGAACATGCAAGTCATCATAGCAGTTTTGCACAGAAGGGAAATTTAACATTTCCCATTACGAAGAGGGAAGTGAAGGACTTCATTCTCAAAACTGTTTGGACATCTCATCAGTATTAGTAGCAATATCACTGCCTACTGAATCAGCTGAGCACTAGGTACTTGACTATTCTTTTTGGAAGGTTCTGAGGGGTGACATTTCTAGCCATGCAGAAGTATAGCAGAGCTGGGAATTCATTACTTTTCCATAGACTTAAATGCAGAATCTGAGTTTTTTTCTTTGCCATCAGCAGCCTGTGCCAGCTGAACTGCCAGCTGCCTTCAGCCTCCTTCCTCTCACCTCCCACCACATGCTTGTGTGTTGACCTGTGGTTCAGCAAGCTCCACCACCAAACACCTCCTTTTCTCACCATGTGAGCTAAGGAGAGTCTCAGCCCTGGGTGAGCCCAGTGCCAGCTTTGGCAGAGCAGTGGGGTGGCATGATGAGGGACAGAGCGCAGGTGGACAGGAACAGCCAGCATTGGCAGGCAATGCAGGGATTGTGACAGGTTATTAAGCTCCTGTTTCAGCTTTCCCCTAAACTGTTACCCTATACTATTTCTTTCATTTTCTACACTTTATTTACTTTTCACCAGCTACTTGGCTCTATGCTTGGTGCTTCCACATCCACCTGTGTGCTGCCATATGAAAAGCATCTCTTTTTAAAAACCTCTCACAACATGTGGCTGGACATGTTTTAAAGAATAAGGTTCATTGTTTAAAGTCCTGAGCAGGAAGAATCTAATTGCTGCTAAAACATTTTAATCATTGGATACTACAACGATTACACAAAATATACGTTGAGGAAGGAATTTGAAGCATTGAAGGAAAGTCACTGAATGTAGCATTTCAAATGGCTTCCAAACCTCTTCTGTTCCTGAATGCACATGTAGCTGCCACCTCACAAGGCACAGCACAAGAGGGCTTTACTTAGGGCTTTACTTAGCTCCTGAGAGGTTTGGACATCAGTGTCTATTACACAGCTGTGATTCATGCATCCTATTGTTCTGCTTTGCTGATTCTTTTTAACTAATGCACTTGCCAGGTTATTACTATCTCCCTGAAAAACAGATTTTTTCAAATGTCTGTGGCTCTTGCTGTCAGCTGAATGTGACCTGAAATAAGGAAGGGATTACAGCTGGAAGATCCTTCTCACTGTGTATGCACACACCTCTCAGTCCAGGTGTGCACATCTTAGTCAGTTTGTCGGGCTCGAATCTTTAGAATAAAGTGGCTGGAGAAAATTAAGATAAAATATAAGTAATAAAACTTGGCCAGGCACCCTTTTTCTGACAGAAGGACTTCAAACTTAATGGTGCCACTGCTATTTTCAGGTTGCTGCCCAGGCCAAGAGCTCACAGGGGCAATTCAGCTGGTGTCTGGCACTGATGGACCAATGCTCACCCTGAGGTTTCTTCTTACCCAGCTCTCTTCAGTATTTTTTCTTCACAGTATTTTTATCAGCCATCTCACCTGGCCACAAGTAACGAATAGGAAAGTGGTTTGCTGAACTGGGTTTTCCTGGTGGAAAAATTCAAGGGTGCAGCTGTAATTGTTAGCCAAATTTGCACTCTGCAGCATCAGGAAAATTTTGGTAACTAATGGCACTAGGAGCAGTTTTAGAACTTTTATTCAAGACAATGATTTTTAATTTTCAGACTGGACCTGGCCTTACCACTGAACAGGTCATGACAACCTAAAGAGAACCTTATCTCTTACCTTACCTGTGTACTCTTCGAGGCAAATCTTTTATCTATGCCTTTTGCTATTTTGCTCTCATCTCAAAACAAATATTCACTATGAAGACATTATCTGGAACTTAGCATAGTTGAAGTAGGACATTTAGACCAAATGAGTCACCCTGATATTCCTTTCTCATCTCATCTTTAAAGGACTTTCTGAGAGCTTCAAAGAGTGCTCCTTGTATGGAGAAAGGCCTTTGTCTTGCTACGTCTTTATCCCATGACTCTCTTGAGAAAGCATCAGACTTTGCTCTTGAATCTGTCCTCATTTTAAATAAGAAGATGTAGTTCTTTATTAATAATGAAGGGTTTTCTTTGTACCTTATTTAGCTACATGGCCCACCATAATTATTGCATGGCCTTTTATCAATGGTAAGGTCTGTAGTATTTAAACACTGAGTGCCTTTGGGCTGAGATCATGCCAAATCTCTCATGATGTTCTAGGTAAACAAGGAGGCGTTAAACTTTTAGATACCACTGGAAACCTTTTTCCTAGCCCAAGACAATCACTTAGAAAAGCATTTAGGCATGTCTACATGCAGAGCACACTGCAGAGATACCTTGCCCAGAGCAGCACCCTGCAGTGGTGTTGGCCATGCTGAGGATGATTACCTTGAGTAACTCACAGCGTTTTTTTGCAGCATGTCTGTGGTTTCCAGTACTAGGGTAATCTCAGCCTGTGTCTAACTCTGTTCTTCATCCCATCAGCAGTCTGTGCCTTCAGCAACTGATACCTCTGGGTGCACAAAGGCAAAGCCATGACCAACAGCAAGGTTCATCAGAAAGTCTGGCAGACTCCTTCTATCTAGGCTTATCTGGAGAAGAGGAGGAACTCAGTCTTACTTCAGACTCAGTCTGGCTCCCCTGTTGCTCTCTCAACTCTGTGTTTTTCTCTCATGCTTCTCCTTGTTCTGGATCCTGCTCTGTCAGGACTGTGGATGCTCAGAATGAAGCTGAAGGATTTTCACAGCAATGCATTTTGCTTCAAATCCATGGTGAGCATGTTATGCAGCAGTGCGGATTACCGTTCTCTTATGATTGCATAAGCAGTTAACTTTTGGTGGTAATACCTTTGTCTCTATTTTTTGTTCTCTTTTAAATGTCCTGACCTGTAAAGCTAAAGAAACAGAAGAAGCTTTACTCAGACCTCAGTGAGCACCAAAGATTGCAAAAGGCCAGAGTTTTCTTAGAACACTTACGTAAAATTATTGAATGCTTTTTCAGTAGTATCTGAGTGTTTGGGGAAAAGTCAGTGCTCAGACTGTTTCATATTCAGTTTTTTGCCCACTGGTATCTGTCTACAGAGTTTTCCTGCTGTGTACAAGTGCTTTGATTTTGCTTATATGCTTTAAAAGGCCCCAGCTTTTTTAGGGCACTGCAAAATATTTGCACATCTTCTTTTAAGCCAGCCCTTGTCCTCCAGGACAGAAATGTGTACTATCAAGCAATAGTGTTCAGGAAGAATTAACAGATGTTTGCTGGGTATTGATCCCAGTGTGCAAGTTTGATTCTTTCTACTATGTGTTTGAAAACACTGAGACAGACAGATCTGGTTTTTCCAAAAGCCTGAGATTACAAAGAGTTAGGTTAAACCCTAAAGATTACAAGGTACATAAACCAGCACAGGCTCTGACTTGCAGAGTGTATCCAGCACATTGCTGTGCATCCTATTCAAATGACATGATGTCAAACTCCTGCTATGAAGGAAACAAGGAGAAATCCTTTCCAGACCTCTTGGATACTCCTGATGTGAAGCTATCTGCCACCTTTTTCAAGCATGCTAAATAATTCTTGCATATGGATTTAGCAAGGAAAAAAAATGAAGAATATATACAACTTACTACACAAGAAGTCTTTAGTTTCCAGCTGTCTTTCACGCTTGACATTTCCACATTACACAACAGTCCCTTCTAGAAAGGTTTTTGGTGCAGCTGTGTTAGTTCTCTATGGTATCTGGCCAAATTTAGCTCTCACAACAGAATAAAAACCTAGAAGCCACTCTTCAAATTTGTGCCAGCATCATTAAGATGAAGTTTAATTTGTTTTGTGTGGCCCTTGGCATAGAGAATTCAGAAGAACACAGGTGTAGAGTGGTGACTGAGAGTAATGTTACATAAATATCTAAACCTCTTGATTATTTTGCTGGAGCCCCACACAGAGGACAGAGTAAGTAGCCTGACACTGCTTTCTCTTAATTGCTCTGATGGAGGTTTGGATTTCTTAACAAATATCATCTAAATGACTGCTTAACCTTTCTCCTTATGCCTGGTGTTCCTTCTTGTTACAATACACCTATCTCAGGTTTTCTGTCCTTGACTCTTGTGGAAGAGGTGCATTTCATTCCTCAGCTGTGCTTCTTGAAACCTTTCTGAGAAGGTTAGAAGTTTAGCTAGTCCTAGAGCCTAACAGCATTAGAGAATGAAACTAAGAGGTTTACTATAGAGAGTAACAAAGTGTCTATAGACCCAAGTGAGCAGAACTAACTCCATACAGCAAACTGGTACTTAAACATCCATTGATGTTGTATTCTAAACTGCCATTAGATTTCTCAGGGCATGAAGGGCTCCAATGCCTGTCTGGTGACTTAAGTAATAGGGGTGTTTGCACTCATATCTTCTTCCTGCCCTCAGGGCCATCAGTGGTTTGGAGACTTTATCAAATTTGTCTTCACTGCTGTGAAGACAGATGGGGCTGCAGAAGAAGAGTCAGCCATGAGGACCATCTGCAGGACAAGAATCTGAGACTGCAGTGAATGAGGTGCTGAATTTTCCATCTTTTAAAAAAGCTGTTACCAGCATAAACCACATTTGTGGTGACTGTCAGTCTGTTCTCCAAATGTGCCTTTCCTCTGAACAGTCCTAGGATTTTTCATTTCTGCAACAGGTGATGCCAAATTAGCACTTAATTGCAAGAGTTCTTAAAAATGTAGAGTTTCTTTCAATTGTGCACCTTTGTTTAATTGGTGCTGCTCTTGTTTCTCTTCCTTTGCTACTCCAGCTTCATTGAGTCAGTAGTTAGAGACGCAAATTTTGCTTTCTAGTTGGTCTTACCTCTGGTAAGTATAGTCGTTCTCTCATTTCAGACAAATGGCAAAGCTGACATCAAATACTGCCAGTGTCTCTCAAATACCATTAGCAGAGAATGTTTAAGCTTCACATATGATATTCCCTTCTAATGATGAGCTATCAGCATTAACCCAGTGGAGTGCATATGGCTGGCCTTTTGATGATACATTGAGATTAAATACACTGTAAAACCAGTAGTAAGCAAAAATTTGAATGGGACTTCAGCTGCCAGATACAAGTAAGTGGTTTCTTTAAGCACTTGGATATTAAATCAGATAAATGTAAAATTGGTGAGAAATTTTGCTGGTTACATTTTTACTAATAACAAAGGAGTGTGTTTAGGAAATTACTATTTCAGCTGAAAAGAATTTAATGTAGTGCATTATGTGCAGCGAAATGTGTAGTCAGTATGATATGTTTCTGGGTATATAAAAAAATGCAGTGCTAGTTATTTCTAAGTTGAGGGAAGCTCTGAGTCAAAACAAGCTTTCCTGCTGGTGCTGAAGAACATATTCTTTGTGGCACGCAATTGCCACTCAAGTGGAATTTATATATTCTCTAAAATTCAGATGCTCTGCTTCAAAAATTCCTTTGCACCTTGATAGTTTTCCTCCTAATATGAGACATGGAAGTTATTTTAAATTACTTGTCTGCAAGATTGCTGAGCCAGCTGCCTTCAAGGCCTTGAGGAAGACTAAGCAGATTGCCAGAGGGTTCCTGAATTAATGTGGACTACTCTTTAAGAGTGACGACCTTCTAACCAAAAGTTAGTAGGTTTCTTGAAAGAATGGCAATTTCTCCTGTGGAAGTTTCTCTTGGCTGCTTGTTCACTGACACACTAAGGTATATGCTTTCCTAAGGATGCCTGTTCTGAGTGTAAATAATATTTCTTTCAAATTCAGAATATCAGAACATATTGGCAGCAGACTGTAGAAGGGTTTGGGTTGGAAGGGACCTTAAAGATCTTCTAGCTCTACCCCCCCTGCCATGGGCAGGGACAACTTGTACTAGCCCAGGTTGCTCAGTGCCCCGTCCAACCTGCCCTTGAACACTTCCAGTGATGAGGCATCGACAACTTCTCTTGGCAACTTGTCCAGTGCCTCACCACCCTCACAGTGAAGAATTTCTTCCTACTATCTAATCTAACCCTGTCCACTTTCCGTTTAAAACCATTCCTCCTTGTTCTATCACTTCCTGCCCTTGGCACAAGTCCCTCTCCAGTGGACTCCAATCACACAAGTAGTTGTCCATATCCTTCTGTGTATTTAATGAAGTGCATTGACTTCTGTAGAATGCTGCCAATTTATGTCTGCTCAGGTGTATTTGTGGCAGATTCTTTCATTTGCACATGCAAATGAAAACATTAGTGTAATTGTTCATCCCAGAGACTGAGGACAATCACAGGGTAGGACTATGACAACTTGTTCTTGATATAATCTCTGTTATAGCAGAATTTGTCCTACCTCAACAGAATTGAAAAGGTGCCTTTTAAAAACTAAAGTCTCAAAAGGACATTGTAAAAAAAAAAACACCCAAACCCAGCACTCCTGCCAGGGTTTTTTTTTAGTGGTGTGGTTTGGAGTTGGGGTTTTTTTAGTAGTTTTATTGCCAACTTTTAAAGTCAGCTTGTTTCCAACAGAATGATGTTGAGATGGACGCTTGCCGACACTTTTCTTTGTAAGTCCTTGGCCAGTCTTTTATTTATGGGCAAAATTGGATCCAGTTATCCTGAGATGTATGCAGTGAGAGAGGTACTTGGCTTCAGGTCAATTTACCATCTAAGTTCTCTAATACATCCCCAAAGATTTCATCACATACCTTTGAAAGGCACCAGTAACTTCAGTTGGAGTTGCAGAGGAGTTCTATATTTAGCTCTCCTCTCTTACAGGAGCTGTTTCCTATTCAGGTGCCAAACTCTCTACCTTAATTCCCTGTTTTATTTCTAGCAATCTTTCTGTATAACCTGTGTTTCACAAGTCATTCTGTTTCCCTCTGAGTCGATGTCTGAACTCAGTCTCTTCTTGCTCTAAGAAGTCCATCTTCTCTCGGACTAGCTTTAGAAAAAAAGGTTCTGGCTGGGAAACAGGAGGAACTTGGGAAAGGAGTGCCCAGTAAAATACTGTCCACTTTTCAGTCCCCTGGAGTTGACAAACACTTACTTATAAGGACACAAATCCTTAGGATTTTTTTTAATATATAATCCATAAATCAAGGTTTATAAGGACAACTATGCAAATCTAAACCCACACATCAGATCTCTCAAGAGACTTCTGGGGCTGTAGGTTGGTAGAAAGGAAACTTTAGTTAAATGATTCAGTTGCACTACTTCGATTTAGGATGGGACCCCAGGGAAGGGTCAAAACAGATTGCTTCTTGTAGTTGATTTACTGAGCAAATTCAAAAATACTTCAGGGCTTTTTTATGGTCTTTAAAAATCTAGTGGCGACAATGTTAGAGTCTGAAAGAGTTGACATCTGATTTCTCCATCACTGTAATAACAAGATTTGTAATTTCTTGTGTAATACAACTTGTTCAAATTGGCATTGCCCCGTTTGAAGTCAATGGATCTTGAAGCAGAGGAATTGCAAGAGTGAAGTGAGTGTTGGCTGACAACTGGTTCTTAATGTTTCCTTCTAACTTCTTGGGAGACTACATGCTCCAGGTTGATTTAATATGTAGTGCTGCCAAATGTTCTAGGAATCCTCTGCCACTCCATTAAGTTTTGCTGCAATGAAAGTCCTGTAAAGAACAAGTGATTATGACTTTGCCTGCTTCAGCTACTTCTAATAGCACTTCTTCCCAGCAGTCCATTCCAGAACAAGGGAGAGGGGAGGAGAAGGAATCCCTCTGTGCAAAACCAAGAGGTCTTATCTGGAATACATCTTCTGCAGCTTTTAATAGTGTCTGTAACATGAACCCCAAGAAGCAGTGGGGATTGCTTTCAAAAATGTGGGGTTTTTTTGTTAAAGAGGAAATGTTCACCAAAAATGGGGTATGAATGTGCAAATGTGCCATGTAATTGCAGGGGTCACATTTCATTATCGACTTTGTATTTCAGAAATTGATTGCTGCCATTTGGGGTCTAAATTAAGTCAAGAAAATGCTTTCAACTTGTTTTTTTCTCAAAGTTTTTTTTTTGTTACTTGATCTTTTTTCTTTTTCTTTTTCCTTCTTTTCTTTTTTCTTTTTTTTTCAGTAGTATAATTTTATTAATTCCTTGCTCTGCTTTCCAACTTTGATACTGGGAGATACAGAAATAGTTAGGAACTTGAGACGATCTGAAGCTAGACTGGCTATAAAATCTGTGTTCTTAAATGGTTTCTGGCTATGAAGTGACTTTGGGATGTGCACAGTCTTTCAAATCTGTGCTTGCTGAGCTCCTGTCTTCTGATGAAATTCCTAGTTTAAGGGACATGTAACTAAGAGGGTGCCTGGCTACAGCCACCACCCCTGTGTAATGCTTAAGAACCTGTTGGTGCAGGTCAGTGTTTCCTCTGTAATCACATGAAAATGTCCTGAGCAGTGGCA
The DNA here is from genome assembly GCF_000695815.1 of Acanthisitta chloris. NCBI lineage: Eukaryota > Metazoa > Chordata > Aves > Passeriformes > Acanthisittidae > Acanthisitta > Acanthisitta chloris. The sequence goes on from NW_008652840.1 coordinate 95,589, forward strand.
GGAGTGTTTACTGAGGTTTTCCAATGTGGAACTCTCCTTTCATGGTTGATTGAGGTTCTTCATTATTACCTGTCTCATCCTCCATTTTCTGTAATAATGAGGCTGGAGGCCAAATTGTGAAAATATCCTAATTTTCTTGCAAAATTATTCTATACCTTTCCCTCTCTCTTTAAGATTTTTCTGATGACAAATACATCAACATATCCTACAGGGCATCTGTCTTGTTCAACAAGACTGCTGGAACTAGTAGAAGATACAAGAGTTTTTCTAACATGATGGAGAAAACTATCAGAAAGATGTAGTCTGGTCATGGTTCAGGGCTTTGCATATGATAGAACTTCAGATATTCAGGAATTTGGGTCTGAGTTGCCCATCTCAACAAATGAGCTAACAGTTCAGACAGCTCAATCTCTTGTCATCACATAACCCTGTGATGCCCTTTCACTTGTTGATTTGGTTGCAGGGCAAGGAAGCGAAGTGTATTATCACATTCAATTTAGGCTGTTTTTCAAGCTCCTTCTGCGTAGGAGGACTCCATCTGTGCTATTTTTAAAAGCTATTTATTATGTTAATAGTTGATGCAGAATTCTACTCTTTTCATTGCCCTCTGCTCAAAAATGTATCTTTCCTTAGACTAAAAAGTACTTTTCCAGGACAAAAATTCACAATTTCCCTAAAAGAATTCTTCCACCTGAAGACTGAAATCATAAAAACCACTGAAATCTCCTGGTC
>NW_008652840.1:96364-109260 GCF_000695815.1 Acanthisitta chloris
TACTACACAAACTACAAGCAAAGAAAGAGCTAGTAAATTATAATGTGTAGAAAAATCCAAAAATCAGTGTAATTCCTGTGTTTTACAGTGATCTTATTTCCGTCCTCGTTGTTGGGTTTGTGGACTAGAAGGTAAAGATTAATGAGCAGAAAGAAACAGTAGAAAACATCCTTCTCACAGAGAAGTTGTGCTTGCTGACTCGCACTGGCATAGTTTCAGCTTTAAAACACTTGAAGTTTATTGACTGTTCTACCTTGCAACACTAATCGCTGTCCCAGGATGGTGTATTTCCACTTCAGGATGTGATTTTATGAAAGTAATACACTTGGTTCTTACTTTTGTTAGGTCATTCACGCATTTTGATGGTTGGAAAGAGCCTTGCTGTGATCTGAAGTTACTCTTTTAAGAATGTTACATCACCCTTTAGTTCCCTCTGCACTAAGGGCAAATAAAAGTCAGGTGTAATTGGGTTGTGCTTCCTTAACAATAACAAATATATGAAATGGCTTAAGAAGGTCTTGAGATTATTTTTTTTCTGTAGCCTCTATACTCTAATTAAGTCTATTAGTGTTGAGTAATGGGAAAGCCTGGAGTATGTTCTTTCTACAGTGAATGAAGGAAAATGTCAATGCAGAGACCAGATTAGATACTCTGCACAGTATATCAAATTGTTCTTCATGGCAAAATCGCTTGATTAGGACAATTAATGCAGAAGTGTTGTGACTAGGTGTAAAGAGTGCTGAGTAGTGTCAACTTTCTACTAAGTGCTGTAAGTTCATATCTGCTATTAAGCAGTGGGAGGTGGGAATTCAACAAGGAGAAAAGATCTTTCTATGCATGAATTGTATATGCATTGAGCAGCATTCTGTGTAGAAGAGTATTACAGCAGGAAGCGTGGAACTAACGCCACCCACAAGGCACAGTAGTAAGTTTTCTACATGGATTTCAAGGCTGAGAGGATCAGGCTTTTCTGAATTGCAAGTGGGCTGCATGACTCAGGGCAGAAGTGACATTAGTTCATCTGAAAAATGGAGGCCACAGCATCTCTTCCAGACTGTGGTGTTAAGCCTAGTGCTTTGTTTGACTCGAATATCTCTTTGAAAGTAATTCCGTCTTCAAAAGGCACCATCTCCTTGGTGGTCTGTTTTCCTCTCAATAGAGAAAATTTCTCTGAAAAAAAAATGGTTGATGCAATCATCTTCACTTACCATAAATTTTCCTTTGTCTTATCCACATTTAAACTGTATTTTCTAGATAGACTAAGTTTTGGGTTATTTTTAAAAAGCTTATATTTTCATTGAAGTATACAAAGAAAAGCATAGTGTGTTAGTGGGAAATTGATTGGTTTGGAGTTCCCAACTGTCTTTGCTACAGCTGTAGAGCATCTGTCCAAGGACTGTGTGTGCACCAGCATGACGTGGGGAAGACGGGAGCAGTGGGAGGACATCTCTGGCTTCCCTACCCTCTGGGCAGGTTTGCAGCCTTTGAGCCAGCTCTGGCAGTGCCCTTGGAGAGCTCCCCTGAGTGCTAGTGTAGGTTTGGGGTGAGTTTGTTAATGAAGTTTACTCCAAAAGGCATTTGGGACCCAGTAGGGAGTTATTTTCAGCTAATTCGTGAACCTAAATTTGGAAAATTGTTGTCAGCGGATTTCAAACTCATTTATTTGTCTGCAGAGTTCTGTTGGCAGAAGCAATGTGCTAGGAAATGCTCAAGGGTGGTGTGTTAGTGAGAGTCCTCCCATGCTGAAGTATCTAGAGACAGAGACAGGCCTGCCCTTCAGTCAGGGCTGAAGTGCTTTTGATAACTGAGACACTGTATAAACCAAGGCTGTTCTTTTCTGGAACAAAGCCATTTTTAAATTAGATTTCAAGTATGTGTCATTTTTTATTTCTCTTCTTCCCTTCTCCTCCATTTTAGAAGTGGATAAATACAGTGGAGGGAATGGCAATCATGAGTATAAAATTAATCATCTGAAAATGTTCCTGTAAGTTCTGGAGTCAGAGAGCAACAGCTTCTCAAACTTGGGTCTTGTATAACTTATAATTTGAGAATCATCCACTCTCCAAGGTCACAATCACACTCTTGATGATTATGGACCACCATACACACAGGGAATGTTAACAGAATACTCTGGCTCTTGAAATCTCCTGTAGGTTTGCCCACAAGATGCATTTCTTATCTCCTCCAAGCCTACTGCTCTGGTACACTCCTCTCTGTGCACCTCTAGCATGTGAAGAAGACTTAGCCTTTGCATTGCTCTTATTGCCCCAAGAGTGATCTCCCAAGCAACCAAATTGCATTTGGATCAGGGCTACATAGGGGGAGAAGGTGGAGAGGGTTGGGGAAAGAGGTCAACCATGCTTCAAATTTAATGGTGTGGTGAATTATGAGTAACTAATTGGAGTGGTGTGATTAAAGGCAATTAATCAAAGTAGAGAAATAAGCATATTTACTAAAGGGTCATTACTGTCTTTGTTCTCAAATAGAATTCAAACATTGGCAGTTTGTAAGGTGATTCACAATTCATTTTAAAATTACACAGATTGGAAACTCCCTACACCTTCCAATCTGCAGCAAAATAAAATTCAAGATATTGGCATAAATGACCTTATATCTATAAGGCTAGAGGAAGGTTGTTACAGCTGATGAACAAGTCAGGAAATTGCCTTGTAAATCCATTTAAAAAAAAGCTATAGGAAATTGTTTTGTTGGATCTCCTAGAGCAGCTGCATATGCTCTGATTGATCTGATCATGTCGAATATTGATCACTGAGAACCTTTAGCTATAAGGAGACAATGCAGGTTAGAGAAATGTGCATTAAATGCTTTAAATTCATGTTTCAAAAGGCTGATTACGGAGAAGGACTTCAGGAGGAAGAAAAATAAGGAAACATTCAAGTTTGGCTGGCAGGAGAAGTATTTGTTGAACTGTTTAGATTATTCAGATTGGGACAAAATGGCTTTTTGTCACAAAAAAGTCTTGATTAATAATATGGAAAAGTAGGTTTTACTTATACAAATGGTAGTGAATTGAGAGTCAAGCAGATAATGAGAAACAATTTAATCTGATACATGAGGGGGATTAATTTTGAGTACCTGGGTTGTAATAGGGCAGCACAGCTCAATGCAGATAAATGGAAGATAATAAGCTTAGGAGTAAAGAACTCCATAGTAAATGACTGCTCAGATGCTGCTGCAGGCTGAGTCAGGGGAAAAAAAATGAGAAGTTACTGGAGAAAAATTGCCTATTCAGCAGCAAAGCCAACGAGAGGAAATGGGATATCGAGCTGCTGCTGAAGGGGACTCAAACCACTGTGGCTAGTGCTCACCAGTGTGCTGCAATGCTGGTGATGGGAGAGGCAAAGTGCAGGTTCCAGAGGGAAATACAACTCCCACAGGCAGAAAAGGGCCTTAATGTTCAGAAAACCAAAGCCCTGTAGTTGAGAGAAGCAGGGCATTTGTAGTTTTGCAGTCCACTGGCACAAGACCTGTAGATTTTTTCCCACCTATGCCAGGTGGGAATTTTGATACATGTAACTTGGGATTCATATGGTCATGAAATTCTGAGCAAAACTGGGGAAGTTGCCAAAGGAAACCTCTGCAGAAAACCCTGGGCAGTCAAAGGGGCAAGCCTGTATTTTGGAGCTGAACTTTCCTGAGAACTTCCCTCTTGGGTACCACAAGAGTGAATCATCTTCACAGCAATGGCTGACTGGGCTGAGGTGGAGAGCAGCATGGCATAAGGAACCAAGGTACAAGGCTCCAAGAGAGGAAAATGTAGTCTATGCTACAGCAAACTTGTGAGACTCATGCTTTTGGAAAAAGTTACTTTGCCCCCTCTCCTTTAATCTGTAATGTTTTGGCCTTCAGTGGTTCTATTTTTCCTCGTGTTTTTGAATGTATTACTGTAATGACCTATCAAATTTAGGTGCTTTAATGGATTTGTAGCATAATATTAATGCTGTTGTAACACTAATGGATAAGAAGCCAGATGTAGTCTGCAGGAAAAGGCAACGGTTTTAACATACTAAAAGATGCTGCTTCTCCTTAAAGTTGTTGCTCACTTCATGCCTAAAAAATGCCATAAATACCTCAGTTTTTTCAGTATTTTCTTCCACATGGCAAGACTTCTATCTTCTTTCCTGACATAATTTGGTTCTGTTTGCGGACTCAGCTCAGGATGGCTGTGAGGATCATTCTGTGTTTACTTGTGGTCAGAAATAAACAGCACAGATCTCATGCTTGCACACTGTGTGTAGGCAGTGAAAGGTTCCTGAAAGGTTAGTACAGGTTGCAGAGCCTTCTCTGTAACTGAGATCAGTGAAGACTATGTGCTTTTAGTTAAGACTGATATATTAAGGTAGACAGTAAACAAAAAGGATGATGGTGTCCATTTTTACTATGATTGGATTATGGTAATATCTGTTCATTGATGAGAGTTATCTTGTAACTAAAGCAGTTTCATTCCCATCCAAAAATGCAACAATCTAAGTAGATACTCCCAGGTATTATTTCTCCGTCAAATAATAAATCTACATGAGGGTCAGTTAAAACACATGATTTTCTGCCTGTGCTCAGGCTGCTGGTCGGAGATCAACAGCCTTTGTTGCAATGCTTTGGAAAAGGACTTCTTAGCTGTGAGTTGTTCTCTGCACCTTTCTGCAACATACTCCCACCAAAAGTTGTGGGTTATATTCTGAAGCCTAATGAGTGTTCTAAAAACGTGTACTTTACCTTTAAGTATAAAATATTGCAAGTAAAAATTACATAGGAACAATTACTAACCTCTAGGGATGCTTCAACTTTCCAACTTACCAGTGATTTAATTAGAAAGGCAAGTAATTAGAGAATGAACATTAATTAAAAATCAATACTTTCAGCAACTCTTCCATTCCTCTGCTGTTAACATACATATTTTTAAGGTCAAACTCTACAGAATAGTACTCTTTTAATGCTTCAGATCTGCCAACTCTGAAAAATGGAAACTCATTGAAATGTAGGAACTGGGATGTAAAACCATTGGCACATCATTGTGAGAACATTGTGGCCTGGTGGCTGTCACAGCTGCCTGACCACAGAGAGAGGGTGGCCTTTTGACCTCTTCCTCCTTGCTGAATGTGGCCTTAATGGTGCCTAAAACCAAGGCTGGACCTGTTCTTCCTCTGACCCTTCAAACTGAAAGAAGGACTCTTCCTGCCAGACTCCCCTTCCACAGCCCATTATAGCAACAGGGTGGTTTAAGCCACATGTGTGAAGTGGATGTGGTGGAAGTGCTAGTGAGCTGTGACATAAAGCCTGGGTGTGTTTGGCAGTGCTCAAACTGGGCACAGCATCGTCATGGGTTCATGTGGCTCTCAAAGCACACATCAGTTTGAATACATGAATGCTCAAGCAGGTTTGCTTATACCCTCTTTTCTACTAATTATATTTTTATGGCTTCAGAATTCAAAAGCAAACTTTATTTTTATAAAGCCTTGTGCATGGCTAATGAGGGACTTGACATGAAAGCTTTCTCCATCCACAGGTACCTTGGGAATCCAGGGAGTGTAGGAGCCCTACTGCTGTACTAGGGCACTTTTCAATTATACATTTTTTCGTCATGATCTTCTAAATCAGAGTAACCCAGAATAAGTTTAACATGATCCCATAATTACTAAACCTTGTCCTGCCTTTTTGCCTCTTGAATATACAGCTATGAAGGCATTTTAATAGAAGTCTATGGAGTAACAGCTTTGATTCTTTTATGTGAAAACCTCTTACTGCAGCTAAGCAATACTCACAGGGGACAGAGGAGGTGTAAGCCAGCTTGTGGACTGGGGGAGTTTGTGAATTGTTCTGGTGATAAGGCTGAGAGTGTCTCAGGAGCACTTACTCCCTTTAGTGCTCAAACTCCAATCAGTGTTCTGCAAAACTGTCATGCTGCCCTTCTTTCCAGCATGAATATCCTTTCCAAGCACTTTTTGTCACCCTGTTGATCTCTGCCAGCTCAGCAGGAGCCCCCCAGGCTCATCACCACAGAGGTGTTGAGCTGTGTGGTCATAATGAGATTCAGCAATTCTAACTACTGATAGAGTCTCACAAATCAAAATTCTGGCACCTGCCACAAGAGTCTGTCAGTAACCCAAAGGCCAATGATTAACCTGCATCCTGATTTCATAATGGCATAAGCACCCCTGATTCCCACAGTCCACAGAAGGCAATAGCTGTAACTGGGAAGTACTTGGTGAGCCTGGTGTGTTGGATCATGCCATTCAGCCTGTGTCAGTGCCTGATGTGCTGCACTGTCTGAGGCAGCTCCTGTTGCTGCAAGCACTCTCCTGAGCCTTGTTCAGCAGCATTCCCTGACACCAGCTCTTCCTTGGCCCTGCAGCGCCAAACTTGTAGTAATTTTTCTAACACTCATTATGCAGAGTCAGGAAAATTATTATTACCCGAGGCAATTTTATATAAATTACAAATTTCTTTTACAGTTATCACTTTAAATTAGGGCAAAATGCTCTGTGATTCATGAGTTGATCCAAGGCTTCAGCCAAAGAAACAGAGATGTGTGCAAGGAGGTAGCTGGTTTTGGTCTGCACTGCACTTTCTACTTTCATGCAAATCAATGGTATGTTCAAGAGATGTAAGTGAAAACAGAGATTTTACAAAACATAGGTAGACTCTTCTCCAGTGTGTGAAGAAGTGAGGAAAAAGATAGAGTTGGAAAAATAGAGAAGACACTCACCAGAGGTGGTTTCTCAGGCTCTAATCTGGGAGCTCCGGACCCAGAGGCTTGGTGCTGTTGTTACTCTTGACACAACAGGCCTAAGGTATTTCCACTTATCCAGCTCTGGTGCAAATTTACTGTCATGAAGCATCCATCTCTCTGGTGGTCTTGGAACCTGCCTGCCTTCAGGCCCATGGAAAAGACTGCAAATCAAGTCACCTTTTTTAAGTGCATTTTATATGCCTAACATTAAAAAAAAATGTTTTAAAATAAATCCAGTCAAAAAGAGAGTTTAAATAACAGAATATTCAACTAAAGCCTCCTTCAACAGATTTGAGTGTAAGACTGAAAATGAACTGTTATCTTTTCAGTTATACTTACAGAATGCAGATTTGAATTGCAAAAAGGCCATTAAAATAGCTTGTGCAATTTAAAACAGACTGAGTCAAACTGACAAAGCAGAAAATAACATGAACTAGAGATGCACTTGTGTGCTATATCATGTTAATGATTCTGTTTTCTAAACTAGGAACAGCTCAATAATATATGTTGTTTCCAAACAAATTTATGTTTTATTAAAATAAATTAAGATAGAGAAAACTGCAGCAGTGTGGTATGGGAAGGAAAACAATTATTCAGGAAGATTAAGCTTGCTATACATCAGAGGTTTGTGGCGTGACCCATTGGGATTTTATCTACTGTTTGTAAAGATTTTATCTGCAAATTTTACATCTGGGCTCAGTCATTTTGTATGCAAGACCATAAGCCTTATCTGACAAAGACAGAGCACAGGAGGAAAAGTTGTCTAAGTGTTGTACATAGATACTTGCTTAAAAACCTCTCTGGAGTTCCAGTAATCTGACTTTTGAGATGCAAGAGGACAGCAAGAGCAGAATAGGAAAAATTGGGGAGTTGTTTCATATTTGGTCTAAAGGCCAAAGCATTTGTATTTTGACTTAATCTGCTTCATGTAGCTGCTTGGGTACTATAGATAATTGACAAAAGAAGGAACTTTAGCCCCTGTGGCAGCAGCTGTGTTATACTGGCAAATAAAGTTATAGCATGCATCTCGTGTGTCTGGGGTCAGGCTGGTCATGCCTCTCCTCCAGGAGCCAGGCTGAGTGTGCATTCTTCGTGGTGAGGCAACACATGGTTTTGGTGCTATTGACTCCTCCAGCCAAAACAGGCTCGAGAGTTCCACTCTGCCTGTGATAACATCATAAAGGTTTTTTCCTATGCAGGCTGATATCCATGTGTTATGGGCAGACATGATGCTGCCTGGCACTGTGATGTGATCATTCCTTACATCTGCATTTTATTGTACATGATACACCTACGAGTGCTGGATGCCCAAAGATCCCCCTCTGGCTAATCTGTCATCTTCCCTTGACAGCTATTAAACAAGGATTTATCAACATGACTCAAAGGTACCTTTCTGGCACTTTTAATATGTAGAAATTTCAATAAGGAAACTCTCTAGCTACTTGCTGATGCAGACCATGCAGCAAAGTCAAGCCAGATGTCCTTAGGAGGGTTTTGATCCAGTGCCTATTGAAAGAGCAAAGCTGGGTCTTCAGATGAACTGAAAAGCATGTCCTAAAATGGTTAGTACATTAGGTCCCATGGTTTCTTTCTCCCTGGTGTGGTGCCTGCTAATTTGGCTCTAGCCCAAATCACCCAAGTTGTGGTTAGGAAGAGCTAAATGTATAACATCAGCTGTGTGACTGAGCCATATCCTGCCCAGCTCCTGCCATGTTGACCAATTCAGACTGCAGAGGTGGGACCTTGGGTTTCTCTTAAGATGCTGAGTGTGACCAGGTCTCCCAGAGGTGCAGGAAGAGGGTGCCAGGAATGTTGATAGTGCAAATCTGGTCTGGAGGTTGACTTTGAGCTTGAAGTTAACTTTGAGGACGGATATTCCCTCGTAGTTTCTCAGCTGCAAGTGGCTTTGGCCCTGGCATATGACTGCTGCCTGGGCACTGGAGACGTGGGAGGGTGTTAATCTGAGGGTGAGGTTTATGTTGTTGTACTTCTAGGTCTGTGATTAAAGCTGATAATTGACATGTTAATTCAGTTTCTTTCTGACTCCCAACGCTGACACTATATTGGCCAAGGCTGTTTAAGACTGTTCAGTTTGGGGCTGGGCATTGTTTTTTTAAACTGGTATGTAAAGTTCCATTTCTTATATAAACATACAGAGTTAAATATAGAGAACTTGAACTGTGTCTTCTAGAAAATGGAGTTCAGGTGGGGATAGCTGGGAGATGGTGTACTTAGGCTTCTGGTATCCATGTGTCTCCATGGAAGTGCCAGTGATCAAAATATCTAGTTGTAGATTAATTGCAGCTAGGTTTTGGCAGGGATTCATGTTCAGATGTTTTAGTAGTTAAACCACTCTCATAGTATCACGGTTGGCAGGGGAAAGAGGAGGAGGTATTCACTGCAGAGTGCACATACTTTTCTTTTTAGTAATTAGGGTAAGTGGGCCTCCATTTCTACCAGGTTATGGTAGTTCCCTTATTTGTTGGTATTCTTGATAGTGATAAACCTTGCAGAAAATTCCCTGATACTCAGCTGTTAGATGTTATACATGTTGTCCTATGTAGGTAAATAAAGTTATGCATGAAAAATAAGGTCCTGATTACTTTGAATGAGGTTATGGTGTTGCATCACTAGTTTCAAGAGCCTGTGGCCTATGCTCTGAACTTCCTATTTCTCTCCTGTTTACTGGCCCTCCTCTGTCTTCACAGCTTCCAAGGGCTCTTCATCCTAGGGTAGATCTGAGTAGCACCACTTACTTTGGATAATGCAGCCTTGCTGCTGCTCAGTGAGAGTGATCAGTCAGGCAACTCTGCTGTTTGGAGAGCTGTGCTCAGGTGTAGGATAATGGATATCGCCCACATGCAGTAACACAGGAAAAATTGGGTAAAAGGAACCTTGCAAGGATAAGTACATCAAAGACTGGGAGGCACTGAGGTGCAGTGCAGATCAGAGCTAAGGGAAGAGCTCAGAGCAGTTGTGCTCTTCGGTGTTTGAAATGAGAAATCAATCTGTACTTCTGCTGTTAGGAGCCAGATAAGATCCATCATGTAAAATGCAGATAGAGCTCACATAGCTCTTTAGGCAATATTCAGGTTCTTAAATGTGTCTCTAACCTGTTGTTTTACTAAATTATCCCATCCATTACACTATTTGTAGGCAGAGACAACTATTTTGCTCTACTGGAGTTAAATCTGTAACCTGTGATAAGTCTTCTCTAAAACACAGCATTAAGAGAAGCTGAATCCAGAAAATAGTAATAAATATGCATCATGGATTCTTGTATAAATTATATTGAAGTAGAGGAAATTTCAAGTAGAAGGATGCCATCCAATTAATTTAAATTCAAAGGAAACAGAATAAATTCACTGCATTGTTTCTTATTTTCTAGGAACAAAGACCAAGTGTGGTGAGGAACCTTGGATCTATCACGTTATTGAAACTTGTTACCTTGCCCATGCCTTGTTAACTCAGCTATGAGGTTTTCATTTGACTGTCATGGACATTATGGTGGAGATCAAATTGTTTTGGCTATAAACCTCTTTCTGTTATGTCAAAGTCTGTTGCTGTGGGCAGTCTTAGACTTGTAGATAAAAATCATGGTAGTCTTCAGACCTTTCCCTTGCAGTTCCCTTGTGGTAAGAGTCTTGTTGGCTGAAGAGCAAAACATCATTTGGTTTTGTTATAAAGATACATGGCAGGGCGGGCAATTAAATTCAGTGCTTGGGTTAGTTAAAATAAAATAGTCCCAAGCAGAATATTAAGTGGAATGTTTGGTGTGTGCTGCCTGGTAAATTCTGACAAGAATTGGAGATGAGGAAATCTGAAAGAAATGTAGCAGTAGTGTAAAAATCATTCAGAAGTGGATTATTTTGAAATACGATTGCTAAACTCTATGTCTGTGTGTCCTACTGATTGAGAGAACCCACAAGTGCCAAGGCAGTACCTTGGCAAAGTCTGGAGGGTCAGAGCAGTCAGTGTGTTGGGGAGGGCCACAGCAGACATTGTGTTGCCCCAGGCAGCACTTATTTTATGAGTCAGCTTTGAAAAAATAGGAGAAGGGAACATGTTTTTGAAAATAGGAACTTGCTGTAGGACCCAGCAAATCAAAGCTTGTTGTTAGTCAGAGACATGGCAAATACACACAACTTTTTCCCCCATCCCTGAGAATTGACAGGAAAATTATTCCATCCATGGTGCAGTTGACTCCCTTTCTCATGTTGGTTGTTCCCATTTGGTAAGGAGGAGCATTTCTGGTGGGGGGCAAAGAGGGTCTTTTTCTTTCTCTGCTTCTTTTTGTTGCTTAGCAGCTGAACTGCTGCTTGTACACAGAGCACGGTGCACAATGGGAATGAAAGCTCTATTTGTCATCTTGATAAATCTTATTTGTAACACTTCTGTAAAGGATGTGACAGAGTAGCTGAAGGAGAGATCTGGGGACATAGGGTAGCACACAAAATTTAATTCTGACTGATTGGATGTCACAATGCAAATGAAGCATGGTCTCACATGCAGTAGTAATTGCAGCTGTGTTGTCTGTGGCTTTGTATATTCTTTGCATTCTTCCTATTGATTAAAAAGATTTTGCTACAGTAGCTGGAACATAAGTTTTCTCAGTGTCTCTTCTCATGTTTTATTGATTTTTCCTGCTTAGTAAAAACGACAGTCCTTCCTTTTTTTCTGAAAGGGGCCAGTTGTTTATAGCCTGCATATACCTATCAGCAGCTTTTGTAACAGCTTAAATTTCACTGCCATGTAGGCCTTGTTGACAACAACAGAAATAAGTCACGTAATTCTGTCTGAGGTGGATTTTCCCTTCTTCCCCACTGCTACTACCCTGTGGAAATGGCAGTGTGGTCATTCTGTGCCACTGTATCTACAAGCTTTTCTTACCTGCGGGTAGCTGACAGTCAGACTTGACTCAGCCCCATCACTTACTATGGACATATATTAAAGGTAGTAAAACTCCTAATTTGTTTCTACTGTGTCATCTTTGGGGACCTAAACAGAAGACTTGAAGAAACTGAAATATTTAATGGCTTCCTCCTGATTTTGGTAAAATATTGATTTTAAAAGAAATCTTGGGAAAAAATATCTATAAATTGAAAATTTTTATTTATATATATCCATTGCACACCATCTCCAAGGGCTCAAAATGGAAAATAAAAATTAGCCCTTGCAAAGAGCTGAATGTCAACCAAAATTTAGTCAGCAAATACTTTTATTTGCCGAAAGAAAAAGAGAATTGTTTTTCATCAAATTCTTTTGTCTGTCCACGTTTTGAAATGTCTTATGAACTGGCACATCACACCTTTGCCACTCTGTGCTCCAATAAGGCTTCGAAGAGGCGAGATACAGGAAAAACAGGACAAAACTACTAAATCCTTCCTCCTTCAGCTGAGAGTAGATGTGCATTTCTTTCAGTGGAGTGAATTCATTAATTGTAAGACTCTAGCATGCAAAGCCAGAGCAGTGCAAAAAAATTCAGGGCTTTGTCTCTACTTATTTGTGTCTCCATCCACAATTTAAGTCAGGTTATTGATGGCAGAAACAGTAATTTGTCAGTTTGAATGCTAATTATCTGCTCAAAGCAGGATGTCTGTCTCCATCCCTTTGCAGATTCAGTTTATGAACCCGATTGTGCTTTCTAGATATTACCATATTACAAATATTGCAGTATTTGATGATGAAGATGATAATTTCATCCCTTCCAAGCCTTAATGTGCAATTTGAAAACAAATTACTTCTTTTAGCAGCTGAATGCCTAGAAGCTGGTGACAGCTGTAGGAGTATTTATTTTTCAAAACTTCCACTGCTTCCCTTCCATGGTACCACTTGCTTAGTGAAATGAGAGGATGACACCAGAAATGATGAAGTGCAAGCATTGGAGTTCTCTAACCCATCTCTTGGGCCACACAGATCACATTTTTTAACAGTCTCTGTTTGGTAGCTGAGACCATTTATTTTTCTTTTGAATGTACCAAGCTGGAGGAGACTTGTTCTCTCTGTGGTAGGCATTGCCACTATGGTGAGTGGCTTTATCAGCTTAAAAAATGGTGAGAGTTTGGATTTTTCATGGGCCCTTCCTCCTGTCTATTCAGAGAAACATCAGGTTGATAGTGTCAGCTTTTGGAAAAGTAGCAGTGCGGTA
>NW_008652840.1:109272-132693 GCF_000695815.1 Acanthisitta chloris
TGATAACTGCACTCCAGGATATTGAGATTTTATTGTTAGCTTTGCCCCTGGATCCCTTTGGACAAAACAAAGCACTCACACACAGAGGACTTGGTTTTATTCCCTCCGTGGTGGAGCTGGTCTCCTTTGATTAATAACATGGGGGTCCTTGCAAATTAGTCTCATGACTTAAACTTTGTTGACGTGTCTAAAATTTTCATGAGGAAAAGGAATCTCCTGAGTGATCAGCCATAACATTAAGAAGAAAATGGTGCAAATAATTTTTCAGGAAGAGCTGCAATTTGGAAATGAATGGGGGATGTTCATTGAGTAGCTTCAGCCTGGTTAAAGGAAAAAAAGTTCTTTAAAGTAAGACATTTGGGCTTTTTAATTCAAATTTAGACATTGTTCTGAAGTGCTGCAAATTGTGTGAAAATATTGGGAAAAAAACCCAAAATATAGCAAAACCTTTCATTTTAAGGAGAAAGAAAATAATTTATTTGATGTCAAACTGCAAAAAGTCGATTAGTTGGGAAAGCTGAATGAGTTCACTTTTGTACATGGTATTGTGTGGAAACAGAATAGAGAAAAAAAGAAAGGTATTGCATATTCTTCACATTTTTTATATTCAGTCACGTTCAGCCATAATGTGGCTCTCAGCATAGCTGTAATTGATTTGTAATCTCATCCTCCTAAAATCACTTGTAGGTAATTCTCTAACAGTTGTTTTCTGCTTCATATTTTGCATCTGTAAGGTTTGTAACTGGACTTTATAAAGAGAAGGGGCTCATTTTTATAGACACAGCATAACCAGGTTAATTTAACATCTGCCTGTAGAACACAAAATAAGGTATTGACTTTTGTTTGTTTGTTTTGCTTTTTAGTTGGGTTTTGTTTGTTTGGCTTTGTTTTTACTTTGTGGACATACAGACTGGGAAAACTTGAGAAGTCCTGCTTGTTTAGCATTCAGCAATTTGATCTAGTAAATGCATTGTGGGTACACTGATGCATGGCAGCCAACCCAATATCCAGAAAATTACAGTGACCTTGTTTGGGTTTTGGATGAAAACAGTAATAAAATCAGGATCTCTTCCCAAGAAATAACTGTGTGAGCTGTGTGCTGGAATTGACTTTGATTAGCACCAATTGCAAAGTTAGCTGCAAAAATAATGACAGGATGGTAGTTACAGAATACATGCAAATTTCAGCAAGCAGTTCAGGTAGATGAGCTGAACTACATGTTGCAAAGTAGTAACAAGGCATATTTAAGGAGAGCAAATGAGTTAAAGCAGAAAGACCTGTTTAAGGCAGTAATAAGTAACAGGTTGCCCTGCATGGTGCTGGTGGGGGGGAAATAGTCACTTCCCAATGCACTTGCTTTGATGAATGATAGCCAGTCTCATTTTTGTAATAAAAGAATATTCAGTATTCACATGTGCTCTTGCCTTGTGGAATAGTTTTGTGGCTTTCTGTAGCAGTTTCAAAATTACTGGTCAGCAGGGCATGTTTATCCAAGTAACCAGTGCTTAATTGGCCCCAACTAATAATCATAATTAACAGCATCCCAGTAAAACATCTTATGTTATGCAGGCCAAGAGGCTAAGAGAATTTCCTCTATGGAGGACGTTCTTTAAGCTCCATCCAAAATGATAGTTATTTTGCTAAAGGTAGATCTGAAATCATTAAGAAGGGCTACAGTTATAGATCTGTTTAGTGGACAGGTCATGATGAGCTGTCATGGACAGGTCTATGGAACATGTTGGAGGTGACTATAACCCATGGAGCAGTTGAGCAACTCTGAGTTTTCCTGTTTTAGACAAACTGGAGATGAGCTTGCCACAGGCTCAGTCTTTTAAGCTGTTTCTCTACTTAGGTTTTACAGTTCTGGTATAGTTTAGACTTTATACGGAGAGCGTGCTCAGGCATTGGAATGTGCTGCCCAGGGAGGTGGTGGATTCACCATCCCTGGAGGTTTTCAAGATGAGACTGGATGTGGCAGTGCCATGGTCTAGTAACCACAGTAGGGTTGGACTTGATGATCTTGGAGGTCTCTTCCAACCTGGTTGATTCTATGATTCTATGATTGCTTTAGGAAATGGCTACTAATTGTTACAGTCATCTGATTGTCCAGTTTTGCCAAGTTTATTTTAAAAAACCATGAAATGTCAAACATCCCACAGATAAAGGCTTGTCAGCTGTAGAGAAAAGCAGAAATCTGTTCTCTTGTCACAGTGCACTGACTCCAGTGCTTATGTCCTACAGTGGAGCTGCAAAAGTGCTGATGACTAACGAGTGAGTCTTTTAATTGCATTTGGCTATTTAAGCATTACAGATCTTAGCATCCCTCACTGAATTCTCTGGGTGTTTTTCTTCTCATTTTATCCACCCAGTGTAATTAACATTATTACTGTGAGACGTTCATCTTAGTCTTGCTTTGTGAAAAATTGGTGCTGGTGTCATTTAGGTGTTTTATCTGGTGGTTAGTCAGTGGCTTGCAGAGTAATAATCCCTGTGGGAAGGTTCCGTTTATCACATGTTTCCTGTAGGTTTAATTGCAGCCAGAGATAAAAGCAAACACTGGATGCTTCATAGATTGATTGGAAGAGCACAGCAAAACATGGAGTGGAGCATAAAAAAGAATGTTGTTTTCATCCTGTCTCCCAAATTATATTGAATAACTGTAGCCTGGTTATTAAAGTAACAGCAGCAGCAGAGGTAGGAAAACAGATGTGTTGTCTTGGAGCAGCATTGGTATAAAGATCATCCTGGTACAGTGGTGCAGAGTCACCCCACAGCTGATGAAGTGGGGCAGAGAGGTGGTCCTGCGTGGTGTGGGTGCCCCAGTCCCTGTGGTATGCAGCACTGGGGATCTGTGCAGCTTGCACGGCCTCATCTGGCCACCCTGGGTAGTCCAGTGTGAACCAGCTCTTCCTCCCCTATTCCAGAACATTTCTTCCTCTGTTGAGTTAAATGAAAGCACTTGGCTTTCTTGTAGGCACAGCCTACAGCTTAAAAAGTTGGTAATAAGTATTTTCTTGACATTTCATTTATTAGAAGACTGTTAAGCCTGACATAACAAGAGCTAAATAATAATCTACCTTTCACCCTTGTTTTCATCAGTTCTCTGGCTTGAAGTTGAAAAGAGTTGGGAAAACTTGTCAGCACTATGTGTTGAATCAAATATATATAGATATTCCTGGGTAAAAGAGTAATAGACACAGTGTCATTAATGCCTAGTTTCTCCATATCAGCTGCTTTTACTTCCTCACAGTGGGGTGAAATATTTGTGCCTGTCTCCTGTGGCATTTAGCCATTTTAGCTGCTTTAAGTGGGTAATCAAATTCCCCATTGACTCCAATTTTTTTGCCAAAAAAGCAGTTATTATTCCTGTATACCAGTCGTATGTTCAAGTGGCCACCTTTGTGAGTGACAGATGCACTGATGCACAGAATATGCTCTTGTGTATTTTAAATTAAGGAAACAGATTCTAAAAATCAGCAACCCACACGATTTCCTTATATGACCTGTTCTGCTCAGTGTTACCTTGTTTTATCCAGCTTGGGTTGTGTTGTTTATCCTGTCTTTAGGTTTGCAGGAGCCTAAAAATAGCAGAAAGTGCATACCCCCATCAGTCTAAGTGGTGTGTCATCAGCATCGAGAGAACAGGCACAGAAGAGCAAGACTGAACCATACCCTGCCCTCTATCTAGGGCAGTTAAAATATGAGTTAACAGAATAAACTCTCAGACCTTGGAAGGCAGCTAATTCCCCAGTAAATTCCATATGACATTGCTGTCTGGAGCACAACAGGTTGAGTGCTGAACAAGGTCCAAATAAGGGGCCTCCTCCTACGTTTCTTCTCAGGTAGTGGTCTTTAACCTGGCCCAAGATTGAGTCAGTTTCCATGCATTTCAGAGTCAAACAGTGCTCAAACCAGAAAGAATTCTTTGAAATCAGATATATGCCGTAAATGTCCCTTAGAATGTTAGTTTTTGGAGAAGTTCCATATTTTATGCACCAGAAAGTTAATTGGTCCCTATGGTGGCACCAGCTGGGGTCCCTTGGAGGGTCATGAAGGTGAGCTTTGGAGGAGGCAGTTTCCTTCTGGGCTAGGTCTAGAGTTATGTGAAGAGTTGCTGATCTACAGCAACAGCATTGTTCTGTTTGAATGTTTTTCCCAGAAATTAAACCCCAATGTCCACACCAGAGGGGTTGTGTCCCAGCCATATCAAATCAGAAGGTACAGGAAAGGAATTATGGCTGTGGACAAACTAGAAACAAGAGTCTATCTCCAAAATGTAGCTGAATACCCTACTTTGTTAGACACCATCTGGAGAGGATGGACCTTTTATTCCAAGAAAGGTGCTTGACATAAAACACAGCATAAGAAACTGCAGAAAAACTAGTTTAGAAACACAGTGGGTATATGCCATGGTACTTAACTGCCATCAATAGTCAGTTAACATTTACCCCATACATTGCTTGCTTTTAGGTACAGAGAAAACTTTAAAATGTCCCCTGAATTAACACCTTTCCTTTCATAACTGGCAAAGAGAGAAATCCTCTTCTCTAGAAAATTGTAGAAACTGACAGCAAAGGAAAAAGCCTATTCAAGTTATGTGCTGCTGACCAAATACAGCCCTTGGTTGAATCTGCTCACACCTTCAGCAGCTGTCCAGGTATATCAATATCTATACTGAGCAAGGTGACATAACTCAAGCCATAATACGCAGTTTGGGTGTGACTGGATTGTCTCCTGTCTACTTTTTTTGCCTCTGTTGCTGTAGTACTGAAGAACATGATGTCATTGGAGTCATCTGCCCATTTATTTATGGGTGTCTGTATGCGTCAGTCAGTACCATAACATCCAAGAACCAGAGATGGGTGACTCCTATCTTCTGCCCATGTCTGATGGATTTCTTCAAGCCCATTGATATAAAAACTAACTACTTGAAAGGCTGTTATATCCTTTTGGATCTCCAAGGTCACTGAACCTGGGTATCTGTGTGACTCTTGTTTCAAGTGCTGCAGGTTAGAGCAGCAATGCTAATGCTTGACATCAGAAGAGGGACCAGATTTTTAGGCTGCAGCATGCTGTGGGTCCACTTTAGAGCTTTAAATACGTTGTCTGGTTTTTTTCTGGTTCATTTTTCTCTTGCCACTGACTGAATGCTGGGTTGCTGTTCACTAAAGCCACACTTCCAACTTTCCTCCTTGATGCTGCAAAGAGAATTACACGGGAGTAGGACTCCCTCTAATGCTGAGATGTGGGGTTAGATCTCTCACCAGTATAACTAAGAACTTAGTTACACAGCTTCTCAATTAAAAAATTGTAATTAAATTAAACTACTTTGTTTTACAACTGCTTCTTTGCACAGGAAATGATGGAAGGAATGTTTAATGACACAGAGTCAGATTTGGAGCTTAAGTTGGAAGCCAGAGGAACAGCACAGAAGATTCCACTGAGTAGCCAGCTTCCAGGCTCCATACCTGAAAATAGACCTGGTTGCTTCCCACTGAAGCACTGGGGCTCTGAAGTGCTGCAGTGGGAGGGGAACGTTTTCAGTGCCTTGGAGCCCCAGATGCATGATGTGAGTTGTGGTACTAACACTTTAACCCTAGGGAATACTATTTACAATCCCTCAAGTATCCATTCCAGGGTATGAGGCACTTCCTAGCCTGGCTTTGGTGGCAGAGGATACAAGTGGCTTTTTTGGGTCATGTCTGAAGGAGGGCTGTCACCTGGGAACTTGCATTTGGGAGCTTCCTTGTGAGCTAGCAAAGCTTAAGGTGAGTTCTGGAAGCATGGATGAAACTGGCAGTTGTCACAAACTATCAGAGGCCTCTCTAACCATGAGCTTTAGCTGAATGTGGGGCATTGTGGGCAGGGAAAAACCAACAACTCGAGCAACTTTGTTGCTCAAGTTAAAGAACAGCCAAGTCTCTATGACTGGACCACATGGTACAGCAACGACACATTCAAAAATGGGTTTGTTGGACATAGCTTTCTCCCACAGCTGTGCTGCTCTCCTCTGGGATGTGCTTGTTCTGTGAGTGGAGAAAGGGCATCTATTTCTGGGACCGTCAGCCAAACATGTTTTACGAGCTCAATATTTGTCCAATAGAATTACATGGCCCATTTCCCTTAATATCTGTTTATATCTAGACCAGACTGGAAAGGACAAATCTGTTTCACAGAAAATTTGGGATATTTTAAAACTTGGTTCTATTCAAGTCTGGAACAAAATACAAGACCACACAGTTCTCCAAGGGAAGAATGAATCCTTAGTTTTGTGGCCTGGAATCTGATGGTCTGAGGGTGAAGTTCAGGTGCTCAACAGACTTTTTTTAAAAAAGATTGGAAATAGTGAAGAAAACCAATTGCTGCTGACAGGGCCTCATTGGTAATTCATTCAGCCAAAGTTTCTCTGCCTAGGATTATTATATTTACAGATCAGCAGAGTCCCTGAAAGCCCCTGATTTGTTCAGCAACATCTTCCCTTTCACTGCCTGTAAGGCTGCTAAAGCACCATCATACTAAAACAGACAGAAATTATCCAGTTGATGAACTCTGTGGCTTTTGTGGCTTTATTTTTCCTTTGCCTCAACATTAAGTACAAATACAGCTACTGAGAAATTTGCTGGTTTCAGAGGAATTCAGAATAGGACTAGCTAAGAAACAGTAGTGGTAATTTTGCAGAAACTCTCTACTGAAATTTCCCTGATACAGGTGTGTCACTGGAAAAAAAAATTATGGAATAGCCTCCTCTAGTGGCAAATGTTTTATCGAGGTTTTTTTGAGTGCTTGAATCATGGCTTTTTTTCCCTAATGAGGAAAGTAGGCCAGAATGATGTCTGCAAAAGAAGTGGTGAGAGCTTTTTTTGTCTACTAGAGGTTTATGCTTCTACTTCTGGTAAACACAGTAAACATCTTTTACTAGCAGACTTTTGCCTGTGTGCTCAGTTCCCCATGAGTAGCGTTAATCTGGACCTAAGCACAGTGCTGGGATGGTGTATTTAACACTGAGAATGAAGGCCTGATGGATGATGCTGCCACATAAGAACATATTTATCCATGTTTTTCACTCACACTTCTCTAGTAGTGTTTGTTGGAGCATCTTGTCTGCAGAATGGAACTTTGGGACAAAAATATTGAATTTTGTGCTTAGATCAAACTTTTTTGAGGTATTTACTACTGTGGATGGCGATGTAGAGTCTGGATAGTGTGGCAAGGATAGAGATTTCCATCTCATTTATAACTGTGCAAATGCAGTACAACTTCTCCTTCTCCACATCAGGAATTCCCAGGTATAAACGTGATCTGAAACCACATGCAAACTGCCTTGCTTTGACTGACATGGGAACTTGGGGGTGGCTTTCCAAACAGTGCATGACACTTCTTCATCCAACTCACACTCAGGGATGTCTGCTCACCCTTTTTCTTCCCACGGCTTAGGGAAATATTTCAGTGGCTTATTTTCATGTGTTATCACAGGAAAATGAAATAATGATGATTCACAGTATTATAAAGTATCAGGAAAATTTAAGAATAAAACCTGAAGGATTAGACCCATCCTCAAATTGTGTCAAATTAAATGATATTCAACCCGTTACTTTCCTCTACTAAATAGAGAAATCATTATTTTATTAGAGCTAATTTATTTAATTATCATAAATGAAATTACTTTTAGGAGCACTGATGTGTGTATTGATTTTGGCTGTAAATGCTTGCAGGCTGCTGAGAGAAGAGCTTTCCTTGTGAGCTGTGTTTGCACAGAGTGTTTGCAAATGGCATGGGTAATGCAGAAACAGAGGAGTGGGAACGGGTCGGACTTGGCAAGAGGCACTGTCATTTCCAAACCATCTGTTTGTTCCTGAGTGCTGCAGCCACTGTGCTTGGGCTGCCTGCCATTTGGCCAGGACAGGGCTTTGGATACTCCATGCTCAAGTCTGACCTCGACCAGGGTCTTTAGGATTTGCTCAGGTAGGGAGGTGGTCACCTCCAGACTCAATTCATCTGGGCTGCTGGAACCTCATCATAGGGAAATGGAGGTGGAGTCTTTGCTGGTCCCTCATCCCTGACATCTGCCTGGTATTTCCTTGCAGTTGTCTCAATGTGATTTTTCAGTGAGAGTTTTCAAATGCACTTCAGGGAGCTCAATAAATGCATGTTAGGGAAATGTAACTAGTTTTATGCTCCCAATTCTCTTCAGTGTTTTTGGAAATCCCATCAACAACATCAACAACATCCATCTCTCTTCCATCAACAGGCAAACTAGGGAAGGGTTGGTCTTAGTTTTTGGACTGTAATGGAAAACAGGGAAGACACTTTTAGCTTTATCTCCAGCACCTGAAGTATGAGATGTGAGTAGAACCATGCTGTCATGAGGGCTTGGGTTAGACATTTGCTGTATTTGTTTTTCCATCTTTGGCAAGTAAGTAAACACTGAGTTAGGAGTTTGCCAGTGTCCTTGAAATTTGCTTTCCAGATATCAGAAGGGTGTCATCCAGCAGGGCTCATGGAAGTAGAGAGGTGAATAAATGAACACTTCAGGGCAGCTTCAGTGTCACCCAGTCCTCTTACAGCATGTGGGACAGCACGAACTTTTGGTTATAGTTTGTTTTCTGACTTCACTAAAATGTTCTGAACAGAATACACAGTAAATGTTGCATTCCAAATAGAATGTAAAAGCTTCAGAATTTAGGCTTGTACTGATTCTGTCTTTCCTGTTTTATTGTCACGGCTTAACAGCAGGACATTTCCAGCTATGTGCAGGCAGGTATCAAAGCATCTCTCACACTTTTCTGTTTTCAATCCTTTGTCTGACTGCAAGTCCTGCTATTGCATTTGATCTTCTGTTGGGCTCAGGAACTTGTCATAAATGTTATAAGTTGTTGGGACAATTTCTGACGCTTGGGAGTTTGCAGCTGTATAGTTTCATAGGTTGAAAAATCTCAATTTAAATCTTGCCCTCTCCGTTAAAACTTTGATTTAGTTGCAGAACACTTTTAAAACATGATGCATTGTGTGTAGACCTGAACTGCACAGATGTTTGTAACTGCAGTTCTGCTTAGTGCTTCTTCCAGCCTTACCATGGGCACTTAACTCCATGCGCCTATTAGAACATCCGTAAAAATGCTGCTTTCTGCGCCCTGGAATTGTACCACCAGGTGGCAGATGAAGCCAAGGAACGAAATGGCTGCGATGACCGCACAATTTCCCTTCAGAAAGTAGAAACCGAAATATTTCCTGCATCAAAATATTAAATAGTTTCACTCTTTAAAGGGTTTCTTCCCAAATTTAGATTGCATGACAGGGTAGTGCAATCTGGTCAAAAAAAGAGAGGAAAATAATTTAATGGACTCACAGATCTTCCCGTTCAAATAAGGTTCTCCCATGCAAATATACAAATACATGATATTTTTCCTACTCAGAAATAAATATAAAATAGGATTCATCGAGTCACTTTTGGGAGGGGCTAAAATTTTAACAGCTAAATGGCTCTATGAAAATGATCACTAATACAACAACAGTCTTGATTCTGTGATTCTCTGTGATTCTGTGTGATTCTATGCAAAGCAACAGGCTCTAGAACCCCAAATGGGTGTTGTGTCTGGCTGGGCAGCAGTTCAGAGCACTCTCTTCTCCTTATTCCCCCCTTCTACAAGGAGGCAGGAGCCTTCTTCTAGTCAGCATCTGTATTTCCCTGGCGGGTTTCTGTTGCAGCTGCTGTTCAATGTTGCTTGATGTTGCCATGGGGCTGCTGAGACAGCAATGCTGTGCTTGCTCAGCCATATTTTGCATTTGAGATTCTTTGGTCATAACAGCAGTAGCAGGAGTTGAACCTGAACTCTCAGCTTCTTCCTGCCAGACAAGCTAGTTGGGGATTTTGTTGTTGGATTCCAGGGGATAAGGTCAAGTCTGACTGTTGCTTTTTTTCTGGACAAGATCAGTTCAAAACTGCAACCTAGGATTTTATGAAATAGCAATGCCTATGTTAGCTCCTTTGGCAGTGCTTGAGCCTTTATTTCACCATGCATCATTGATTAGATGCAAACAAGACAAAGTTTCTCTGTTGTGGAGAGTATGTACAGAAGCTAAGAGCACCATGCTGGTAGTGTGGCTGTGTTTTCTGGGAGGAGACGGCTTGATACCATCCCCACTGCACTATTCCCAAACCAGACAGCAAGGTAATATGGAGCCACAAATCCTACTGGGACCTGTCAAGTTGTCTGCACTGGTCACTTGTAAAGTGAATAGTTGTGGCACATAATATTGTGGATAAACTGATCAAGTTGTGCCTTAAAGGGATATTTTTGGAGGGCTAATTTGAGCTTTTCTCTTTAGATGTTTAGAAATAGAAATGCCCTTTCCAAATCTTCGCTTTCCCTTCCTCCTACCTGTCCACTCACGTGTTGGTTTTGGCTGGGACTCCATCACACATCTAATGGTTACTTGTGAAGACAAGAGTCATCACTTCAAAGGTTCAAAACTACTTCTCCCCCTTCCTTCTTCTCCCTACAGCTTTATATGCTGATCATGATGCCATATGGTCTGGATTATCCTTTGGGTCAGTTGGGGTCAATTGTCCTGGCTGCGTGCTATCCCAGCTCCTTGTGTCCCTCCAGCCCACTCACAGGTGGGGCAGGACGAGGAGCAGAAAAGGCCTTGGCTCTGTGTAAGCACTACTCAGTGATAATGAAAATGTCCCTGAATTATCAACACTGTTTCCAGCACAAATCCAAACCACAGCCCCATACCAGATACTCTGAAGAAAATTAACTTTACCCAGTCAAAACCAGCACAACTCATTAATCAGTTTTTATAATGTGGCTATCTCCAGTGAGTACTTCATAGCAAACAGCAGCTTGATTTTTATTGATACATAAGAGAAGAATATAAAATGGCTGTTTTATTGCAAATTCTAATTTTAGTCCTTTTGCTACGCTATAAAGTTGTTTTTCTAAACTGACACCCCACAGAGATAACTGATACTCTAACAGAGGTAAGGTCTTAGCTGGTCTTAATGCAGGGATCTCAGAGGGGTTGTGTTCCTTTATGCCAGGTGGTTCTAGGCATGTTTTGAGGGCACATAATAGGCATAAAGGGATCAAAACAAACTGGAGATTAGACATGCACTGTATTTTCCTTTTATTAATAAAACCAACAAAACAAGTTAATATGCAGTGAATAACTAGATGTGCTGGACCAAGTTATGCTTTCAATATGTAACTCCAATTTTATGGCAAAAACCTAAAGAAAGATTCTGAACTGCTTAAATGATTCCTGAGGTTACTGAAGAGTACAGAATAATGACATTTTAATAAGAGCCATGTAAATTTTAGGGAGTTACCACTGCAAATTGATGTAGGCTTTGGGAATCCACTGTTGCTCATGGATAAAGAACTACATCTACAAGCAGATTAACCTTGTTTATAATTGCAAGGCAGTAAGCAAAGCCACTTTGGGCTTTTGATTGCCTGTCAATAATTGACATGGGTGACATAAAACAATCAATAGAGCTCAGCAGGTAATTAGAAATGGGTTTGTGTGTGCTCTTCCACACAGCTTTTTTACTTCTTTTGGTGAAAACAGTGAGATTTCCAAGCCGAGAGGTCTCAGAATCAACTTCATGCTTTTGTCCCACTGCAGTTTTCCTGCTGTGGTACTGTTCATTTCTGGCAATAATAATTAAGGATGTTCTTAACATTACAGTGTATTTGGATATCAGCAATATTCACAGCTTGATCATAAACAACTGTGACTTAACTGAATATTCTAAAATTCTGTACTTCCCAGCATGATTTGTTTAGGCATAGTTGTGAATTTGAAGTACATGAGCAATAATGTTATTAGTAAGCACCAAAATATTATTTAGGGAAAATTGTTAATTAGTAGTAAATTTGTAAGCTTCACCTTTCAGGTCGAGATTCAACACAACATAGAATCATAGAATCATAGAATTTTAGGGGTTGGAATGGACCTTGCAGATCACTTAGTCCCTACCCCCCTGCCACAGATAAATGCTAAGACATATTAAATTGTTTCAGTGACTTCCATTGCTAGATCTCATTTTAGTAGACAAAGCCCAGCATCTGGAAGGTTTGCTTGTCTGTGACTTTAAGGGTCTGCTCCTTGCTGCTCCTCGGCAGGAGTTGAGTGATTTTCCTCCTGATAAACAAATTGGTATATGCTCATTGTGGGTGAGAAAACTGCACCACAAAATAAACCAAGCTTATGCACACAACTTGTAAACGTGTCTTGGAGGGAGTGATAACCCCTGGTGAAGAGGCAGAGCCTTTCAAAATAGCTCTTCTCTACTACTTGTAATTATAGCACTACACAATGAGCAAATCACATTTTGAGACAGTATTTGACTTCAGAATCTGACTCTGCTTCTAAATTGCCTAAATCTCATTACTTACATAATACGCAAGCACAGACTTAACTTGCTGTACTGAGGAAAGATGAGCTAAATAAGGTCTCGGTCAAGTTCAGGAAGACAAAATTCAAGTCCAGCCCTTGATTAACATTACTGAAGCATAACTGTGGTCACATTTTGGACCACGGTATTTGCAGTACTGTACATCTTTAAAACCAAACCTCAGTGTTTTCTTTGCTTGTCAAAATTGCATTAGGAGTAGGTGGTTTGGTTGACCTCAACTAGAGTATCTGCAATATTTTGCACTATATCCAAATATCAAATGATGAACTTTTCTGAAAGGCAGAGGTAATGCTTAGTGATTTCAAAAGGTAATTATTTCAGAATTGTTAGCAAATTTAATTCTTCAAAGTGCTTTTATACTTGTAATATTTGTGGTGCATCAACAATGAAGCTTATTTAAAGCAAAAAGAAAGCATGGTGCATATTCTACCTTGTGAATGTTGGTGAGCTACTCCTACTGCAAAATGCCTTAGAATAAAGGGCATCAAATAAACCGAGCACCAGGCTCCTATGGCTGGTGTAATGTACTACAGGATCCTGTTACAGCCATTCTCTGTAATTCTAGGAGGCAGAAAATAAAATTTGACACTCAAAAATAATAAGTTTAAGTAAATCATGTAGGAGAAATGTACATTTATGTCCAAGAAATGGTTGGATGTTGCCAGAACAATGCAGCTACCTTATGAATCTTTAATGATCTCTGAAAGTCATAATGGTCTGTCACTAATGCCCATTAATGATCTCTCTATACCACGAGTATGGGCTTGATGCTTCTGGCCAGTACCTTAGAGAATACTTTATGCCTTAAACTTTCTCTGATCTACTCCCTGTGTGTCTGCTCCAAATGTAGACTGCAATTGCCTGGGTAGGAGCAGCTTGTAAGGCAGCATGGCTTTGGGGATAAGAAAGTCTTATTCAGGTAAGATGTATTTAAGCAATATTTTTCACAGGAAAAAAATGAGAAGGTATTTCTTGGCAACTAATCCTGTGTAGAGATTATAAACTGTAAAAAGAAATTGGAGGTTAATATTTCTTAATATTAAGAATGTGGTTGTTGTTTGACTCTCTGAATTTTCTTTGGTAACTCTAAGAAAAAGCTAATTAAGAAGGAAAAGGCAAGTGTTACTGTTAATTCCTACTGACTGGGGCTACTGTACATATACTGAATATGCTGCTGAACTGGCAAATTTGTCCTGATTGAAAATGTATTTCAAATGTCAAACAGGTTGGTTTTATGGCCTTTTAAACATCCAAGCTTTTCATCATGTATAAATCTTGTTTTAGAGAGAAAAGAAAGCAATGATTCCAGTTCTGTTCTAATTGCCTTTCATCAGAGTACTGTGCCTAACCTTAACTGAAGACAATCTTGTAATGACGTTAATAACCTGAAAACGTTTTTAATACAAAATCATCTTAATTTCTCTATTGTTTTGCAAATGTTTTAGCTAAAGGCTTATCATGGTGTAATTTAGTTTTCTTTAATAATGAAAAAGTGTGTTCTCTGCATGTGGTACTGATCAGATTACTGTAAGAACCAACGCCCTATGGCTAGAAGGGAAAAGCAAATCCAAGGACTCTTGGAAAATACCCCAATATCAAACAATAATCTGATAGGGAGCTTGTACAGAGACTAAGATATTAACTGTGAGAGTTAGATATTAACTGGCTGGGCCATGTATTGTTCTTTATCAGAAATAACAAGATTAATAATCAACTTCTATGACATCGCACAAGGTATCCGTGTTTCTTTTTCTCTTTCAAATTAATATAGTAAATCTAAGTATAGTAAAGTGTACAAAGCCAAGTAAGCAATCTGCAATGTTTTTGGCTTTTGCAAAATATAATCACTGTGTATATAATCCAGATTATTAACTGCTCAATGTCTTTCTTCTCTGCACAGCGATAAGTTTTAGAGCTTGATGGTGGTAGAGATGAAGTGGGTCTGAAACCATCAAAAGATTTTGCTGTAGGTTAGATCTGGGGGAGTACATTGCGTAACCACAATATATGGTTGGTTATGGACTTTGGTATTTGTTTGTAACCTTGGTGTACAGGGCTGGGGTCTCGTTCCATGGAGTTGGAAGTTGTGTGAGGTTGTGGAGTTCAACGGGATGCCGGGATGGGTTCGAGTGGTGTGGATTAGCTCCGCGGACAGCGGTGGAATCGCTGCGGATCAGCCCCGCGGGCAGAGGCTGATCAAACCCCGGCGACCGGCGGGGTGTTCTAGCCACTGGAGCTATTCCAGAACCGTCTGGACAGAATCTTGTGCCATGTCTCATAGGATAACCCTGCTTGAGCAGGGAGGTTGGACCAGATGAACCACTGTGGTCCTTTCTAGCGTTACCCATTCTGTGGTTCTGTCATTCCTGGAGCCCCTGGAACCGATGTCCCACTGCCGCTCACCTGCGGCAGGCACAGCCCAGAGCGGGGGGACTGCACTGAGTCCCGGGTAAATACAAACCCGTTCAATGCAAGATGCCAGCGGCTCTTCTTTTTTGCTTCAACGCTGCCCTTTCAAGCTTGTTGTTAATTGCAGCCAGAGGCACAGCTGACGTTTGTTGTAATTAAACATCACCACTGACCGAAACAAAACTGCAGAAGAAAGTGAGTGACCTTGCTAGGACAGTTACCCGAACTAACTGTAGGTGTCCCTCTTGTTTCTGCTTTTAGTAATTTTATAAATTTACAGTACTTTCAGTACTGGAAATCTGTCCCATTTGCTTGCTTTGTAACTGTTTACAAATTAATGCTGTACAGCATGTTTCCTGTACAGGAAACTCTACATTTTGCCAAAAGCTTCCTGAAAAGACTTTGCGTTAGAACTTTGTAAGTAGGTTAAAATTTATGGCAATAATGGTTTAAAAATGTAGTCACTGAGTAAGACGTTTCATATATTACAGAGTTGGGGGCGAAGAATAGGAAGGGCTGAGGGAGATGAAAGTTTCTTCCAGCGTTAACAGCTCTACTCTGATTCCCTGGTGTTGGTGTATCTCAGCATTGCTGAAACATTTTGGATTTGCTCAGAAGAAGGAAGTCAGGGAAAAAAAAATGTTTATTTGTCTGTATGAATGTAGAACCCCTATTTGCAGTGGTCTGAGATGTCCAGTTCCAGTTCCAGTTACAGTCCAGAGAAAATACAGATATCAGCAACTTCTAGGAGCCATATCTTGCTCCAGTCATATGAGGGGAATGGACTGGGCATTCCCTGCAGGCCTCACAGAGTGCTGTAGGATTTGATGAGTTCCCATGTGGCTACATGGGTCACCTCCACAGCTGTACACAAGAGGTGCCTTTCTACAACTGGACTCTTTTGTCTCTCAGAACTGACCCATAGAGGAAACAAAAAAATTTAAAGAGATCTTCCTTAATCATGGTTACATGATAACACTGAAAGATCAACCCAGTTAACTTCCTGCTATCCAGCAGACTTATTTCTGTGCCTTAGAAACTAATTCTCCTCCTTCTCCTTTCTTTCCCAGCAAAAACTCCCAAGCTTTGGAATGTTGTGTTGTGGATAAAGCTAAACTAAGTTTGTTTGTAAACAAGATTAAGTTGACCTCAACTGAAGGATAAGGGCATCAATATACTGATGGGTTTTGTGGCTGCTGCTCATTAGAAGCATGTTGTAATTTTTAATGAAACAAGGGAAAAGATCCTGCTCAGAAGAGGTGGAAAATTAGAATGCTAAACAAAGGGATGAGGGTTGATGGCAGAGGACAGAAATCCTGATGATGTATCATCATCTGTGTAATAGGTTGTCTGTCTGCTGTGAATTTAGCTCAGCATGATTTAGCTGTATGACTGGGGACTTGCAAAGGCCATACATATGGACTGGGAATTTAATTAAAATCATGGTATTATCTCTATCTCCTTGTACAGCTTAATCTACTCATTTTGTGGTGGTTTTAGGTAGAAATGCAGCTACAAGTTGGACAGTTATCCAGTCTCTGTATGAGCAAATGTGTCTCTACTGTAGTTCAGCTGGACTTAAACAAGGAGTAACAGTGCTGAGCTTGGACAGCTTCATATCTATCTCTCTGGTTTCTGAGCAGTGTTTCTCTGCATAGCAACAAAACCTTTCCATGCTTTCTGATGAGGTCTGAGTCCCCAGAAATGTACCCAGCAGCCTAATGTGAATATTGGGAGAAGCAGCAGATGTTCAGCTATTAGCTTCCTTCTCTGAATTGACTTCTCTGAATTTCTTCTAATTTGCTTATGTGGAATTTGCATACACATTTTTTCTAATCTCCAGACCTATTTAAATCCCATACAGCAAATGCCAGCTTGTGGTTCTTGTTCCTGTTTGCTATCCACTATTTTTCATGGTGTTACTTGCAAAAACAGTGCATCTGACCTCTGGTAATGAATTCCCTTCTGTTTACTTAACATACATTGTATTTTTCATCTCAAAATCCCTGTGTGATTTCTAGATGTCACCTTTGCTCTGCTCTTGCCAGCAGCAGATCCTGCTAGGCCAATTGCTGGAAGGTATATGTGTGGGAAGTGAGACTGCAACCACTTGGGCTGGTTTTATGTTCACATGGATTGCTGCTCACTGACAGAAGCAAGACACTGATCTACATGGACCTTCATTAAGTGATTACTTAGTTTTGATTGTGGCAAATATTATTTATCACAAAGATGCATCAGGTAGATTACAGTCTGAATCATCCTGCAACAACAGTTCCGTAAGGCAGAGGTAGTGTTTTCCTTCATGTAGCTGTGAAAATGATGGTGCTTTTTTGGATAGGAATGAATTGTCAACTGGAGGTGCCTTTCTCTGTTCTTTCTTGGTTATAGAGCTCAAATACTTGGTCAGATGAGCTTGGATAAACCTAATTTTTGTATCACTGAACTTAGGACTGATATGTCTTGTTATGTCATTGTTAATAACATGATCATTACATGGTGAACTGAGACAGAATATAGAAATTCAGATTCATGACCCTTTTCCTAATCCTCAAGGATATACCTTCCTTCTGGTTACAGACACTGAGGCAAGCATTTTTGCTCAGGTAAACTGATTCCAGCTCCATAACAGTGGGTGAGCAAGGCTCCACTTCCACATTTACAGAAACATCATTGACCCAGTGCAGAGTCTAACTCCAGCCCGTGGAGAGCTCTGCTTCCATCCAAGACATAGCACTTCTTGCTTAAATTCCCTTTTAATTTCTTTCCAACTCTGCTCACAATCTCATTTGTCTGCATGAACTTGGTGCCATGATCTTGGCAGAAAGGTAAAAGTCACAGAAAACCATTGTCAGGTTCTTCTGATCCTAGCCTGGGAAATCTGGTTTCATTATTAGTAAATAGATAAGTCTTACATTGTTAACACAATGACTGGAATTGGCAAGCTTGGCATCCATCACATGGTCACAGCAAATTTGGCTTTGTAGTTATGTGAAGTCAAGCAGTGGGGCAGAAGTTATTTTCTGAGCAAAGCAGGGACCATGACTGTGAGAAGCTGGTAGAAATGCTTAGATGCAGGTGGGAGGGGGAGAACTCTCAGAGACTCCAACTCACTGGAGACCCAGTGAGTCTGTTTCTGTCAAGCTCTTGACAAAGGATGAACCATCAGATCTACAAAAAGGTGGGGAAAGATCTTATTTGAGTAATGTGGCAATTCTAGGCAACTTGCCTTGGCTATGTGAAGGACTATTTACAGTGTTTTGTCATGTGTAAAGTGGCCTTATGCTAAGTTTGACAGTGGCATATAGCCCACACTTCTTGTGTGTCCCATGCTGAGATGTAAATATTTCAAGGATGATAAGCTGTCATTTACATTGATGTTTCCAAGAGTCATCGTGCTGAGAGGTGAATGAACAGATACTTCTGTGCATACTGATGTGGGAGTATTGTTTGCTATGGCTTTGTGGTGGGCAGAGAAGTCGGTTGGTCACTGCTGCAAGTTCCTGGCTCAGGTTGGGCCCCCAAGACACCGGAATAACATGTTCCCAATTTGGGAGCCTGCAGAGCTGTGGGAGCTGATCTCTTCTGTTTGTTCTGTGACCTTTCCCAGCTGATTGGCACTGATCTTTTATGTACCAGATAGACAATCTTTTGTGGCTGACATTTTGGGATGACTGAATATGGATTAACCTAGGCAAAAATATTTCCATTTTTCTACCTTCAAACAATGCCCTCCTTTTCCAAAAATGGCTGCACCACCAGGTCAGATCAAATCCAGTTTTGACTGAGACACTGCTGTAAAGGAAATAGAATTCACAGGCAGGAAGGGGCAGAATTGGGATCTCTCTCATTAGTATTTTCTCTGAGAACCTGAGAGGAAGCTGGTGTTCTTGATGTGAGGTGTCATGGCCATCCTGAGCATTTAGTGGGTCATGTAAGTCATGAAGAAGAAGCCCAAATTCTTGTCAGTGCCAGAGGATCTCGTCCTAGCACATTTGTATAGATACGGTAAAAGAACAGGATTAGAATATGAGAACCTTTTGTAATGCATTAGCTGCATAATTATTTTTTAAATAACTTAGTAGTCCTAGTGAGATGACTCATATTGAAGACAGGGATGTGTTTCTCTGCTTTGCTGGATGGGGGCCAGTTTCAGCACATCCAGTCCTGTGCACCAGTTGTACTGGTGTCTCTTCTGCTGTTGGAATTCATGATTCTGTACCCTGAGAAGACAAAAATCAACCAGCTGCTTAATCCCTTGAAGAAGTAGTGAGCTTGTAGATAAAGAGGGTCAAGGTGACATGTCTACACTCATGACACAGTTATTTTGAATCTTTTTCCTTGTTTCTGAGCAGGGCTGCACAATGCACTTCTGCAGAGAACCATGGCACAGTGCCTTTATGCTTTCAACAAAAAAATACTTCTGTCTCCAGCTGGTTATTATAGCCATTCTTTATTATGAAGGTTAATTTTAAGGTGGCCCAGCTGGTCTGTTGACTAAAATATCCTTAAATTTGGGGTCTTGGTCTGGAGCTGCTTGAAGGCTCATCTTTTCCACTAATATCTTTTTCCTTCTTGCACTCAGAAATAAGCCTCTAGCTGACTCTCATTTGACCCATATATAGGGTAAAACTAGGCTCTCGGGGGTGGTGAACTGGCCAGCAAACCGTGCTCATCCCCCGAGCAGAGAGCACCCAGGCACTGGCTGTTCTGCAGTGTGTGTGTCCAGCCGTGGAGCTGGCTGCAGACGAAAGGCTGAGTCATTTCCATGGGATATTTCACAGAGGAATTAAGTGATGTGGGACTTGGG
The DNA here is from genome assembly GCF_000695815.1 of Acanthisitta chloris. Classification (NCBI taxonomy): domain Eukaryota; kingdom Metazoa; phylum Chordata; class Aves; order Passeriformes; family Acanthisittidae; genus Acanthisitta; species Acanthisitta chloris. Next base: position 128,916 of record NW_008652840.1, read on the forward strand.
TCTGAACAGCTCTGTTTCCTGGTGAATAGTAATTCTGTTTACTTAGAAAAGCAAAAAAATCACTGGGGGCCTCAGTGCTGCTGTGTCATCCCCGACTGGAGGAAGTCTTGTTTATCTCATCCTGAAAAGAGAGAGAAGAGAATCTGGTGGCGCTTTTTAGAAAATAATTCTCTACTTTGGGGAAGTGTGGGCAGTGGAAATAGTTCATAGATTTTTAGTCCTTAAGATTTTTATTTGTTTTCCTCCTGCTTGTTCTGTAACAGTAGGTGTGTGTTACCCCAGCAAGAACAAAAGAGCCTTGGGAGGGACTCCTGACACCCAGTGCCAGGCTGAATGGTTTTTGTCACACCAAAGCAGATTCAAGCTTGTAACTGTAGAGAGGTGGTTTGGGGTTTATGCTGGACCGAGTGAGGTGTGGACCTGGCTTGTCTTTTTTTTTATTCTGGTCTTGATTTTCATGCGGCATTTGTTTTGCCCAGCAACTATCTGTTTATGTAGGCACAGCTATAAATCTTTTGCTACTTGTTTATAGGGGAAGAGGAAATAACTGAACATGCTGTTTAGTCTGAGGATCAGATATTTTGACCCAAGGTGCTGGAAATAAGTTCCTACTTTATGGCAACATGTCATGAGAGTCATTAATGCTGCAGGAGCCTGGGTCCCTCGGTGAGTCACATGCTGGGCTCGTGCCCATCACTAGTGCACTGGAACAGGCAGATAGAAATGCTGTCTCTCCTCCACCCATTCCCTTCTCTGACAGCAATGCTGCACTGATCCACCACTCTGTGCTCCATCACATCTGTTGGCATTCATGTGGTGAAATAGCATCGGTGACCAGTGGGGGAAGGAGTTCCTCTGCTCACAGGCTGCAGCTGGCCATGGGCATGCTGCAAAAACACTGGGGCTTGTCAATACTTGCAGGGTGTTTCATGCCAGTGAGCTCTGGAACTGGCTTGTGAGTTTTCATCTGGTCTTGATTTTTGTGCAGCATTTGTTTTGCTCAGCATCTACCTGTTTAGATAGGACCTAACACAAACATTTTGTGCTTGGGATGGATTCAAATTTGTGGAAAACACCAGTGGTCTGGGACCTGCCACAGCACAAATGGTTCAAGGAGGATGGAACTAAAACCAGAAATTTTGCACTTTCCTCCAATTTGGTGAAAGAGCCCCCACTGCTTGCAGTTTGGGCCACTGGTTCAGGTTTGATGCCTTTTCGTGCAGGAGCTAGGCAGTAAAAGTAGCACACTTTGTGTTCGCTGAAAACCATGTCCTGCTTTAGTCAAAGTCCTGATTTGGGAATCAAATTTCAGGCTTCACTTTTGCCCAATCCAGGCAACTTCTGGAGCTTCAAGTACATTTTAATGATCGGAATCCTGGAAATAATCATCAGCAAAGACTCAATAGATGACTGGGAGGAAAAAAATAGAAATCAAAAGTTTGTAAGATCTTTGTCTTCTTCAAAACATTGAAATTGGTTCTGGGTCAGATCCCAGTTCCAGGTTGATCATGGTCCTGTCTCTGACAGTAACTTTACAAGTCTGTCCCATGATGATCTCTTAAGAGGTGTTTAAATTTTTGATTGAAGTGGGGCTGGCAATTTACTCTTTAGCTTTAAGTGTGCCCTGTTACAATAAGCACACACAAAGAATGAGAATGTGTGTTAAAGGAGTGTCTGGTTGTCTTCTACATTCAAAAAGTCACTTGGAATGATATTTTATTTTATTTTACCTTTTAGTGTGGTGGGGAGTGAACTGCTCTTGCTATTCAAAGAAAATAAAGCTGTTCCTTGAGATTTTTATATCTGGAACACTGAAGCAGTCCAAATACTTGTCCTGTACCAAAGACATTTTCCCAACAAGATCTTCATTTTCATGTGCCATTTATAGTAAATGAAGACATGTTTGTAGGAGTACCGATAGATGGAGAGGTTGATCATGCAAAAAAACTGGAGGACTGTTTTTTGAAACTTAAATCTGATTATGCATATATGCTATTTTTATTCCTCTCTTTAGTTATCTGTCAAGGAACATTTGTGCAAATGAATTTTCATTATGGATTTTAAGCATGCAGGCTGGAATGCTGGCAGAAAGATATCCTAAATACTGCTTTTATATACTGCTTTTCCCCAGGATTCTCAAGGTTAGCCTAATTCTGGGTTCTAGTTAGTCATCATGAAAATGAAATGTCTCATGACCTATAGGACAGATCACAATGAGGCAGCTTCACTTTGATCTGAAGATCAAACACTGCTTTCCAAACTGGGAATATTTATGCAGTAATGAGTGAGTCTCAGGAAAAACAAGTCTCACTCATGACTGTATTGAAAGCGGAAGGATGGCAAAATTCATAGTACGTTACCGGTGAGTTGAGTAGGATGAGTTATTGCTAATAATATCCAACTGGCTGTCTCCTGGGTTGGATTTCACATGTCTTATGTGGACTGGCAGATGAGGGTAGTGGTGGAACTTGTGAATTACAGCTATTTTTACCCTACTGTTATACTCAAATAAGAAATTAGGAGTATTTATTTAATATGTAGATGTGGATGCCATGAACTGCCTCATAAACAAAGGTGTGTGCATATACCTAAACATGTAGGTGTACATGTACATATACATTTCTTACAGTAAAGAGATGTTGTGGATGGATGTGTGAGGCTGCCAAATGCAATATAGCTGTCAAGGTCTTGGGCTGTGATGACACACATTGTACTTGCAGTCAGACATGGTCTTAAGACTTGTACAGTATGGGCATTTCTGTTATTAAGGCCTAGCAACACAGCATGTTTTATTGGGGCAGGAATTCCCAACTGAAGGAAAGAGGTTTAGACCCGTTGAGCTGTTTTGAGTTGAGGGAAGGACTGTAATGTTTGCAGAGGTACAGGGAACTTCTTTGAAACTGGGCTCTCTGAACTGAAGATGTTGGGCTGTATGGTTTCTGCTGCACTTACCCTGGATCACAGTGTGCAACTCCAGAGAAGGAGGAGAGGACCTGGTTTTGCCAAGTGCACATGAAGAAGAGGAAGAAGGGGCAGGTATCCTGAGAAGTCTGGCTGAGTCTGAAAGCATATGAGGTACCTGGCGCTGTCACACCAGCCCATCTGCAGAGATGCTGTCTCAGTAGCCCCAGGAGAGCTGGCCCGGGGCACACAGGATGCAACTCCCAGGCTTGGATGACCAAAGCCTGTTGTCACAGAAGTCCCCACGAGTACAGCTCCTGCAAGGAACCAGCCCGCAGGGACATCCCACCCTGCCTCAGTGCCTGCAAGTGGCTGCTAATCCCCTCTGCCTCGGGATAAATTCTTTCAATAGTTGTTTGCCTTCAGGGCTGCAGATCTCTGTTTTGTTTCCAGCCTGAGCTGGCTTTGATTTAGGCTTCAGCGGCTGAAAGCATGCTGAAGAGCAGGGGGTAGGTTGCAAAGGGACTTCCAGGACCTCCTGCTTCCTATGTCCTCAGGCATGGATGTGTGTGGGGTTTGGTGTCCACTGTGCAGGGCACTAACCACAGTCAGGCTCTGACCCAGCATGGTGACACTACTGCTTCTCCCTGCCCTGGTACCACCGCAGCTGGCCCTCGCTTAGCCAGGGGTGAATAAACCCAGCTGGCATGAGAGCCTGGCCTCGGGGGACACAGAAGCACCGGACGGGGGGGACGGGACAAGGGAAGAAGGAGAACATGGCAATGATAAGGAAATTGCTCTCTCTGAGGATTTTCTACTTTGCTACAAAACCGGAGCTGAGCACAGGTGGTGGAAAGGAACGGCAAGAGAGGCAAAA
>NW_008652841.1:0-207 GCF_000695815.1 Acanthisitta chloris
AAGCTGGGCCTTGGCTCGCCAGCCCCGAGCAGGAGCTTCTGGGGGCTCAGGGGGCTGTGGCCGGCGGGAGGGGAGCGACGTGGGCTCTGCTGGGGCCTTTCCACCCCAAACCGGAGCACAAACCTCTCTCCTTCCATTCCAGAGCTGCAGATCAACCAGAAACGCCATTTCTCGCTTTTCTTGCCCAGAACTGGCACCGCGGCATAA
>NW_008652842.1:0-1488 GCF_000695815.1 Acanthisitta chloris
GACCCCACCACCCAGGAGACACTCTTCCGAGCCTAAGCCCCCCTCCAGGCCGCCCCCAGCACCCCCCGAGCTGGTCTCCTTGGGGGGATCCCCCACCTCTGCCTTGCCCCAGAGCCTGGCTTGCTTTGGGGAGCCCCTGCTGGAAAGCGCGGCTTGCGGGAAGGGGAAACTGAGGCAGGGGCTGGGCAGAGCCGGGGAGGAGCCCCTGGGGGGCTCAGGCAGGGGCAACTCTCCCAGCACCCACAGGGCTTTGTGTTTTGTAACAAATAAATGAATTTTGGTTAAAAAAGGAGTGGGGTGTGTGCAGTTCCCTCAGGGGGTTGGGGTGGACGTGGTGTGGGGCAGCACGGAAGGGTGGCAGTGTGTTTGGGTTTTAGGGAGTTTGTGAGGGAGGGGTGGGGCTGTGTGTGTGTGGTGAGGAATATGTGTGTGCACTTCGGGGGGTTCCTGCACCCTAGGGCTGCCCACAGCCCCCCCTCGGCACCCCGCAGTCCCTGATGAGGGCTCCAATCTGGGACAGACTCTCCCTGGTCTCTTCCCCAGCAACACTTTGGGAAATGCAGGAAAATCCCTATCCCAATTCTCTGGAGCTTTACAGCACTGGGATGGGGGTATTTGAGCCCCAGCTGTCTTCATGAGGTATGCGCCTCCCTGCCCAAGTCCCCCAGCTCTGATTGCATCAGGCAGCTGCCCCATCCTACCAAATCCCATTTTCAGGCTTTTATCCTTATCTGAGGCCAGGACAGGCCCCAGGTGACTCACCCAGGCATGGACATGGGTCCTAGCCCTGTGAAACACCCAAACCCGAGGGATGAAGACATGGGAGGGTGATACGGGACATGATGGGGATAGGGCATGGACATGGGTTTGGGCACTGGGCAGGACCCCATCTCACCCCACCCAGGATTTGATGAGCCACCAAATGGCTCCTGTCCCACTTCCCTCCCGGCCCCCACAGCTTCCTGAGGCTCTGCTCAAAATAAATCTTCCCCCTATTTGCTATTTACATCCTTCATTTACTGGTGATGAACTATCCTGTCTCCTCAGCCTTTGTTCCCACTTGGAAAGGATGCAGGATTATTACTGGGTTCCTTGGGACGCTTCCCGTCAGGAGGGGGGCTGCCTCCGCCTTCCTGCTGGCCCCCACTGTGTTTGGGGGCCACTGGCCAGAGTTCCCCTGTGTGGGGACAGTCTTTTGTCCTTACAGAGGGGACAGAGGGAGTGGCTGGGGGCTGCACAAACCTCTCATGGAGGGGCAGGAGCTCACTTGGGGGTTTGGGGGTTTTCTGATGGTTCTGTTTATGCCTAAGAGCTGGGGGGGCCTCAGGGGGTGGGAATGCTGCAGCCAGGGCCATATCCCGAAGCATGTTTACATTCCAGGTACCATCCATGCTCCCTAACCCTGGAGAGACCCCTGATACTGCTGATCCATCTATCTGTCAATCCAGCTGTCCATCCATCAGTCCAACAGTCCCTCCCTCCCTCCAT
>NW_008652842.1:1593-1955 GCF_000695815.1 Acanthisitta chloris
TTCCTCCCTGCTCTCCCTCCATTTGTCCATCCTTCCATTCTCTTCTCCCTCTCTCTATCTCCCTCCCTCCCTCCCTCCTTCTCTTATCCTCACCATCCCTCCATCCCTCCACCATCCCCAAACATCCCAGCACCAAGGGAGTGTCGGGGTTGTTGTTCTCCCCGCGGTGCCGCCGACGGGCACGGAAACGGCCGCAGGCTCCCGGCCAGCAGAGACAGGAGCTGCAGACTTTCTATCCGCCTCTTGGAGATTTCCCTTTCCCTTCCAGGAGGAAAATGTTTAGCTGAGGAGTCTCTGGGGGAAATGCAGGGACGGTCCAGAAAATAACAAGTCCGGAGCTGGGGGTGAGGGGCGGAGGGGCC
>NW_008652843.1:0-445 GCF_000695815.1 Acanthisitta chloris
CCTCCAGCCCCTCCTGTCCCCCCCAAGTGGTCGAGGCCTCGTCCTGGTCCTGCTGTTAATAAACCTCCTGGTTCATGTCCCATGGCTCTGGGTCCATCCTTGGGGCTCTTGATGGGAACGTCCTGGTGTCACCGCCTGGAGCAGCTGAGGGAGCTGTGGGGGCTCAGCCTGGGGCCAAGGGGCTCAGGGGGACCCCAGGAGGGACACCAGCGGTAGGCTCTGCTCCCAGGGAATGAGGGACAGGACAAGGGGAAACACTTGGAGCTGTGCCAGGGGAGGCTCAGGTGGGACACTGGGACAATCCCCCCTGGAAAGGGCCACCCAGCCCTGGCACAGGGAGGGAGTCCCAGCCCTGGGGAATTGAACATCCCTGTGGATGTGGCACTTGGGACATGTTTGGGGACATGTTTAAGCTGAAGGAGGGCAGGGACAGGTGGGATATTGG
>NW_008652844.1:0-647 GCF_000695815.1 Acanthisitta chloris
CCTTGGAATTCCTTCAACTCCTGGAAAATTGCTGTGATGTCTCCACACAACTTTTCTCCTCTCCAGTCAATGCCAAAATCAATGCTAAGAAGAAACTTATTGAGGCTGATCCATCTTTCCTCCCCCAAAACTAGGCCAAAAAAACAAAACAAAACAAAACAAAACAAAACAAAAAAAAAACTAGGAAAAAAGCAGGATTAGGAAGTGGATCCTGAGCTCATCCCTCATGTCCCTGTCCCCACAGCACAGCTGCACCCCAAACCTCTTCGTGCAGAATGTCTTCGTGGACACGCACGACCTTCGCTTCCCGTGGGTCGCCTTCTTCGCCAGCAAGTGAGTCCTGGAGGGGCTGGGATTCCTGGGATTTACTGGGATTTACTGGGGCTGGAAGGGCTGGGATTCCTGGGATTTACTGGGGCTGGAAGGGCTGGGATTCCTGGGATTTACTGGGAGCTGGAAGGGCTGGGATTCCTGGGATTTACTGGGGCTGGAAGGGCTGGGGTTCCTGGGGTTTACTGGGAGCTGGGGGGGCTGGGGAAAAAAATGTTTGTTTTAGAGTGCGCTGGAAGGCTGATGATTCCTGGGATTTACTGGGAGCTGGAATGGGAGGGCTTTACTGAGGCTGGAAGGGCTGGGATTCCTGGGAT
>NW_008652845.1:0-10938 GCF_000695815.1 Acanthisitta chloris
AAAGCCCCTCCGTCAGCAGCTCCCAGCCCTCCCTGCCCGGGGAGCAGCTCCAAACCTGCTCGCCCGGCCCCGCTCGCTCCTGGCAGCCTGGGAAAGCAGAACGCGCCCAGGGAGGGACGAGGCACCGCGAGCTCATCGCCAGCAGAGCAGTTTCCCACCGCGTTTCCCTCCTCCCGCATCCCCTCGGGGCTTGGGATGAGGATGGGCTTTGATGCTCCTCTGGCTGGCGCTGCCCCGGGAGAAGGCACACAACACAGGCTCAGCCCCACGGGGCAGGCAGCAGCTGTCGGCCCTGCTCTCCCCTCTGTCGCGATCGATCGCCCACGGGCTGTCGTGCCAATATTGCCGAGACACAGCTCCACCTCGGCGTCAGGGGCTGGGCTCCAACTCCGTCTCTCCTCCCCGGGGGAAGCAGCCCAAGGCCTTGCACAGGGTCCCGAAGCTGTGGTTACCCCTACCCCGGGGCTGGGGACCGGTTCCTGGGCAGGACAAACCAGCTCAGAGCTGCTTCTGCCACCCCAGTCCATCCACAACAGGACCCAGGTGGTGACACCCTGTGCCATGCCTCATCCTGCTCCAGCAGACCCCTCCCCAGGCAGCAAAAATTCCCATGGATCTAAGCTGGCTGGGACTGTGCTCCCAGCTGGACTTTGGTCCATGGAGCCAGGAAGGAGAGGCTGCAGCTGCTCCCTCGATCCACACTCGTTTGCATGGAAACGAGCAGGGAAGGCTAAACACACAGACACAGAGCTGGGAGTCAGAGCCTGCACAGGGCAGGAGCTGCTGGGATCCCCTTACAGCAGGGGCACCCCTGGGGTCTGCACAGCCCAAGAGAGAGGAAGAGCAAAGCTCACCCTGTGCCCAGCACTGAGTCCCTGCTGGGGTTTGCACCCTCACTGTCAGCTCCCTCAGCACCTGGCCTGGCACCAGCAGCCCTGAGCTGAGTTCTCAAGGGCAGGAACACACACAGCACTTGTTTCCTCTCCACCATGGAGGATGCAAACCCATCCCACTAGACCAGACTGCTCCCTTCCTCCCAACAGCCACAACCCAGGCTTTTACTGTCCTCTTCCTCCAAACAAGCCAGGGTTGGGCTTTCACACAGCCTCTGCGAGAGTCAGCCCCAACCTGCCCTGCCCAACTTCACACACCAGTGACCAAAGTCCTGGAGCTGCTGAATTCAGCCAGAGCTGCAGCAGCCAATGAAGATTTCACCACTCAGCCTTGCCCCAGGTCTGGCAGCTCCTGAAGTGGGTCCGTCCAGCCTTGGAGAACTAGGAGAAACAGAGCAACTTTGTAGTTGCCCTCAATTAATGAGTGACCTATTTAGAAGGAAATCTGGGCTAAGTGGGATGAAGGAGCTGCTTGGGGGTGGCATGGCACAAAACAAGGCTGAACCTGGCAGCTCCAGAGTTGTTTGGGACAGAGAAGATGGCTCAGAGCATCTTCAGAACTGCCCTGAAAGTTTTTATTGCTCGGGAAGAGAAGTCCAGTCTGGAAAGCATCACATTGCACCCTGTTTCCTGATCCCACCAGCAAAAGGATGTCCCTTGCCACCAGCCAGGGTTCCACCAGCTCCAGGGCCTCAAAGACAGGTAGAAGGACCAGGAGAGAGGTGCTGGGGAAGGAGCAGCCCATGCAGCAGTGGTTGGGGAGCTCCCAGCTCCTCTCCTACCAGGGCCGCAGTGATGCTCTCAGCCAGGAGTTGGGAGCAATGCAGGAGGCAACCTTCCCCAGGGAATAAAGAACCAGAATACGTGTTTGCCTGCTGAAATCCTGCCGACAGCAGGAGCAGTGGTTCAGCTCGGTGGCAGCTTTGAAAAGAAGGCGTTGGTCCTGCCCAGCGAGCTTGTTAAAGGAGAAACGCTTATCTAACAGAACGTGCGAGTCAGACGCTATCTCCCCTCCCAGGAGTGCTCCCTCCCGGAGCTGGCAGCCTCCCCTCTCGCTCCCGAGCCTGGGAAAACCAGCTGTCCCGGCCCAACCCCGCAGGAACTGACACTGCACCTGGAGGCCTCTCTGCAGGAAGGAGACAGGGTGGCAGCTCACACGTTTTAAGCCAAAGCACTTCCCACACTGCGCTCAGCTTTCCATCAGCAACACCTCCGTACTCCAGCTATCAGGCAAAGCCAGGCTAGACGCTACTGATTTATCACGCTCCTCCTGATGGAAGCTGGAGGCAGGAGCAGCTTATTCTCTTCCCATGTGAAAGAAAAGCAGTGCTATTTCTGGAGCTGAACGGTGGGGACCCAGGAACTGGGTGGGTGGGTTGGAGAGGGCAGCCAGGCTGAGCTGTTATCCAGCAGATGCAGAGCACTCCCAGTGCTTCACTTCAAACTGATGTGCAGACCACCACAGGCACTGGCCTACACTTCAAACAGCAGCCACAGGTCAGCCAGGCAGGCACACACAGGACCTGGCAGACCCTGAGAGGACACAAGCCCTGACCTGGTCTTGCTCTGCTCTGCCCAAGCTGCTAGACCACCCCTGACACCACAGCGAGAACCAAAGCAGCCATAGAGACACAGAGGAGGTTGCCCTGCCCATCCAGAAATGAGATTTGGGCATAAACACTTCTTTCCTGGAAAGTCTATCCTGGCATTTGGGATTCCTTGCCATTCCACAAAGCTCTCCTTGCAGCACTGATTCGGAGTACCTCACATTCCTGCAGGACCAGGCTCAGCCACATTAACGAACACCAGCAGCTGGCAAAGCTATTTAGAGCAGCAGGATTGCTCCAGGCACTGCTTTCCTTTCCCATTACCTGCCAGAGGCACAGCCTGCCAGCTCTGAGGGAGGCAGACCCCTGCAGCCCCACACACCAATCCTTGTCACCACCCTCCACACAAACCTAGGAAGAGGCCTAGGAAGAGTAAAGCATGGAATAGGCTTGTTTGTGCCCCACTTGCTCCTGTATCTTGTATTAAAACTTCTCAGAGGTTACAGGGAAGCTGCTGGAACTGGGTGTTTGCAGCTCTGGGACCCTCTGCGTGGGGCTGAGCAGCCCCAGGGAGCCTCAGCACGTGGCTGATCTAGCAGAGCTCCTTTGGGCAGCCAAAATGAAGGTTGGGGCTAGAAACAAGTCATTCCTCACAGCCACAGCCCCCTGGGGTGGGCAAGGAACCCCCCAGAGGGTCACCAGCATGTTCCACAGCCGTGGCTGGGGCAAGGCAGACTGTTCTCACCCCGATCTAGGGCTCACTGTGCCCTTCAAGTAGGTCCCTCACTGCCACCCCAGTTGCCAGGCCCCACCTGGCCCCAGGCAGGGGACAGAGGGCAGCCAAGCCCCCCAGCACTGCCTTTGCTGTGTTTACCAGTCACCCAGCAACCCTGCAGAGGAGCACCAGCTCTGCTCTGACAGTGTGCCTGGCTGCTGCAGCCCCAGGGACAGCAGTGCAGGGCAGGATGGCAGGGGACACCAGGGACTTCCCTAGGAGGGACACTAACCAGAATACTCTAGGAAAGAACAGGCAAATGCCTTCACGATCTTGGCACTGGGATGGGGCTTATGTTAGAGCAACTGCTTCCTCCCCCTGCTCCCCACCCCGGGAAGGGCCATAAATACATCTAAACACACCCTGTGTCGCAGGGACTCCCAGGTGCTCCTTGTCACGCATGATAAACTCCTTCCATGGAAAAGCCAGCCCAGGAAGAGCTGCCTGGCTGCAACAGCCAGTCAATCCAGTGCCATGATCCCACCTCTCAGAAGGATCCTGCCCACACAGCTGCTTTGGGAGACAAGGGACAGGAGTGGGAGCAGCAGGCTGACAAACCCCAAGAGCCTTTCACTGAGCTCAGAAAGACCCGACCCCATGAGCAGTTGGCATGTTGGGAAGCAAAAACAAGCCACTTCCAATCAGCATCAAGTTCCCAAGCCTGTTTCACCTCCTGGGAAGGTGCTGGCAGCCCCTGGCAGAGCCTGCTGGTGGTTGGCACGCGAGGCAGCCCCGTGCCCAGCTCACACCCACCTTGTGGGACCCCCTGGCAGCAGCACGGGCAGGGGCAGGAGGCACAACACTCAGAGCTGTCAGTGAGAGGGAGAAAGGTCACTGAGCAGGGACTTAGGCCTATAATCAGTTGATGGGATTTGTTAACAGCTCCAGGCTAGCCAGCCGGGAATGCACTGTGACCACTGTGTCAGCTCAGCTCCAGCACCTTCCCCTGCACACACAGGGGAGATCAATGCTCCTCACTGGCACCAGCAGCATGGGCCCATCTAATACCATCCATCAGTGAACACTCCCAAGGCAGCCCAAGGGAAGAAGAGCCATAGCTGGGTTCCTCACCTTTCCTCCCTAAGGAAAGGGGTCTTGGGAAGCAAGGCAGGCACTTCCAGCATAGGAGTCAGCAGGGATTTCTGTTCTAGCAGTGCAGCAGGAGCTACCTGAGGTCCAACTGGTCAACCCTAAAGGAACATTACACACACACAAACACACACACACACACTCCATTGTGCCCACACTCCCGGTGCTGTCCACAGGCTTTGCCCCCCACCAGGTGACCCTGAGCCAAACAGCTCTGCCCCAACCCCAGCCAGAGAGGAGGAACACAGAGCACATCAGAGCTGTGCTCGGGGGAAGCTGTCGGCACACAAGAATGAATCTATTTGCTGCCTAAGTGATTTTTCTCAGCTCGAAGAACTTGCACCAGTTTCTAGCTTTGCCTCTATGCTCTGCTCTCCTCCCCCACTGCCTGACTGTAGCTGCCAAGGCAGGAAAATGCTTCCTGCTCCTCACTACCCGACCTGGACAAAGCCCTGTCCACAGCTCCCACCAGATGAGGATCTGGCAGATGCTATCAGCAGAGGACACCCAGCTGCTCAACACCAGAGCCTGCTGCAAACCCAGCCCAGTGTGCCCACCTGGAGATAGCAGGATTTGAGACACCCTTGCAGTCTTACAGAGATGGGCTCAAGGACGTTCAAATTCACCCACAGTGCCAAGAGCAGTCACCAGGTGGTATAGAAAACTCGAGAAGCAAGTGCAGGAGCTCAGGGGAGCCAGACACATCAGGGAAAGCTGTGCCAAGGAGCCCAGCCCCAAGCCCTGGGGGTTCCCAGTTAAACACACGATGGTCTCACTTGGGAAAGTCCCACCATGCTTTGGCATTAGTGTGTGCCACAGCAACACGCAGGGACTCATCCCAGGAATGAAGAAAGGATTTGTTCATGGTGCTCCTGGTCTGGTGGATCATGAAGCCCCACAAAGCACAGCTGAGTCATGCAAGTCCCACTGCTCCACCTGTGCCAGGTGCTGATCCACTCCTGCCATGTGCCTTCACAGGGCTGGAAAGGGAAGGCCTGGGCTGATGAGGGCACAGAGCAGCTTTGGTTGCAACAAGGAGAGCACAAAAGCCAGTCTGCCCTGTGGGACAGCAGGTACACTCCTCCCAGGTCTTCTGACCATCTCAAATTGCTTTCATTCAGAAAGAGTTCAAAGTCCTTCACCTCCAAATAGCTCAAGGCTCACTGTTATTTCAAGGGTGGAGAACAGGGAGTCAGGAGCCCTGGAGCCCCTGGACACAAGCTGTGCACACAGCAGCTCTCAAAGAGCTTCTCAGCCATACACTGATGCTTTCCTACAGACTCAAAGGGGGAAGGAAAGAAGTTAACATCAGCTGTGTTGACAAAAACCAATCTGCTTTATCAACAGGAACAAAAGGCTCCAGGGGAGGGAAGACAGAACAGTGAGGACTGCGTGTGCTCAGGTACTTGCAGCAGGAGTCCCTGACAGCAAAATGCCAAGCTGTTCTCTGAGGAAGGAGCTACATCACACCTTCACAGCTATTTATGGACACAAACACTTGGAAACCCTCAAGCCTGGTGTGAGAATACTCCCTGGCTCCTCCCAGTTCCCTGCTACCAAAATTCTAGCAGGAGTCACATCAAAGAACATCTCACACGATGCCCAAAAGTCAAGTTAGCATCTTGACTGAGTCGATTTTACACCTTTAGCACTGAGCTTTGCAAAAGCAACTGTGTTCCCTTTGAAAGCAGGCTCAGCCCAGGGTCTGTTTTGCAAGGCTTCATTAAAGCAGCAGGGAAGGCTGATGACCTGTGTCCCTGCAGGACAAACCTCAATTCCTCACACACAGAGCTGGTACCACCCTCCCCCCTTCCTGTTTAGCCCTGGCTAACGAGGATTACATTAAAGATCCATTTCCACATTAGCACCGGCCACGGACGCAGTCCTTCCACTCAGGCCCTATTAGGAGGGGTGAGCACTTCCTCTGTGTCATCCCCTGCCTCATCTTTCCAGAGGCATTAGTGCCTGCAGCAGACAAGCTCTGCCTCCCAGCCCACTTTTCCTTTTAGTCTGGAGCCTGCTGTGCTCATCATCGTGTGTTATGACATCAAACTGATATGAAATCATGATGATTTCACTGCAATTAAGTCAGGAGCAGATGGGGCTGATGGAGCTAAGCAACAAATCTTTTAAATGGGAGAACAATGTCAAGAGAAATTAAAGCCTCATGGAAAAAGCTGAGTTGGGATCACAGAAAAGTTCCACGTGGGACTGCAGTAGACATTCAGCCCAAGCTCCTGCTCAAGGCTCAGAGCTATGACCAAAGCACCTTCAGGTCTACACAATCCATTGCAGGAAAATCACAGCACAAAGCTCCAAGTTCCCAATAAACACACCTGGAAGAGCCAACTAAGAACAGGCACAACACTGCAACAGCAGAGCAAGGCAACATCTAAGTTTGAAAAATAACCATCAGACAGACAGAAATTTGAGACGAATCAGCACAAAAAATTAGGGTGGCACATGCTGGACAGGCTCGAGACCTACCAGAGACTTATCTAGTGCTTTCAACACAGCCAGGGCTTCAGTCTGTATTACCACCACCACCCAGACCAGCAGGCAGGGCAGAGGGTGATGTTCCCAAAACCTGGGAGCCAGAGCAGCCTTGTCCTTTCAGAGCCTTTATGGGAGAGGAGAAAAAGGCTCTCAATTGCTTCTAACAAGGAATGGCTTAAATAGGTTAAAAATAATGAAGCAGTGTGCTGCACATGAGCACTCCGTGCTCCCAATTAAGCAATCCTTTAGAAGGTGGCCTTAGGAAGCCTCTCCGTGTAAGGAGGTTAACAAATTGCTCTGAAACCCTGTACACAGCTTACCGAGATGACTAAGAACCTGTTGTCACAGCCTAATGCCATTACCAGAACTCCAGCACTTTCCAGGGAGCACGAGGCTGTGGGCCCTGTGCTTTACAGCCTCTGCTCCCAGGAGGATTCCCTCTGAATTTCTGCTGAAGGGCCTGGGACTGCTGGCAGAAGCTTTGGACTCAGCAGGTAAACCTCTCAACACAAACCCCTTGCAGAGCTGCAAGCACAACTCAAGATCCACAGAGTTTTTAGTGCTTTCAGGTTGAAATTTGCTACAAAGAGGACACACAGCAAAGGGGTGTTCAGTGCCAGTGTCTTCAAGGAAGAGATCCCTGGGCATGTGCTCAGGCTGTTGCTGCAAAGCAGCTGAGTTTCAGCCCACACTTCTGGGCAGAAGCAAACTCTCTTAGCACACACACATCTGAAAGCCTGACTGGACTCTCATCTCCTCCAAGAACCACAAACCAATGCATTTTGACCCCCCAAGATTGTCTATTCTTACCTACAGAGCCCATTGAGGGCAGTTTTGTTCTCCAAACCCTCCTCAAAGTCATGAGCAAATTGCATGGACAGAGTAAATCATTTATTCTCCTGAAACCAAGTGATTTTCTCCAACTTTAAAGTATGTCAAAGCAAGAAAAGTGATGCCAAGACAATTCCAAGAAGCCACTTGGAGAACAGCTGCCAAGGAGGCATTTCATCAATGCTTCTTCCCCTGCTGCCAATGCATGTTGTCAGACACGTTGCCTAGACAGCAGAAAGCACAGATAAGGACAGAAGAGTCTTCTAGACACTAATTCTTAGAAACACACCAGTTTTTATAGGAGGCATTGCTGGAAAAGCATCCTTATTTGGATAGGGTAACACTGAAGAGTCTAGAGGTACATCCTAGCCAGGAGTGAGCAACATTACTTCTTCCACCTTCCAGAGCCTGATGTGCCTCAGAGGTGTCCAAGTGTGCACTGCTATCTCTGAGGCTCAGCAACTTTTTGCCTCCCTGGACTCTCACGTTATCTGCACCAATGTTTATTGGCACACAATGTTCTTCAGCTAGAGTTTAACATCTTAGGGCAGGTCCTTCTCCTGCAGGGAGTGTGCACAGTGAGCCTTGATCCAGACCACCCCTCTGGGATGGCTGAGAGTGATCCAGATCACCATCCTGGGATGGCTGGGAGTGATCCAGATCACCATCCTGGGATGGCTGGGAGTGATCCAGATCACCATCCTGGGATGGCTGGGAGTGATCCAGATCACCATTCTGGGCTGGATGAGAGTGATCCAGATCACCATTCTGGGATGACACAGTGCACAGTGTGTGATAATCCTGAATCAAAGGTTTCCCAAAAGAAATCAAGACCTTTCCAAACAGCACAAATACAAACTGTGAGCAGGAGCTCTGCTATATGCAGGAGAACTGTCTAAAAAAGCTCAACATCCAAACAACACTTACACAATAGGCATCTGGCAGCATTTTCAGACATTTTTTTTAATTTATTCTGACATGCTATAAAGGAATAAATTACACTGTTAAAGAATTACCAGCAATAAAAGTATTTCTTTCTTTCAGCTGGGCTAGAGTAGGAGTGAGAAGGAAGACAGCCTGGGGCAGTAACCAATGTGAACTCTGCACGGTGTGAGGCTGCCCCCGAGAACCAGAGGAGATCTGCTCAGTATCCACTTCACAAGAATTGAAAGAAAATGCCTTGGTTTAAAACCATCCAAATTTTAAAACCATCCAAATTTTAAAACCATCCAAATTTTAAACCAACCAAATTTTCAAACCATTCCAATTGTTTGTTTTTTTTGATTTTCCTCTCAACACTAGCACATAATCCCAAGTCAGCCCAGCCCAGCAATGCCTGGGGGCTGCCAATAGCAGGTCTGCCAAAAAAAGTGCCTTTTGGGTTAAAAAAAAACATCCAATCTGAGTGTAGAGGGCTGGTCTCAACCAACAGGTTATAAAAATGCAAGACTGCCCCTTCCCCCCTCGAGGAAAAAATACAAAATTTCTTTTAAAACAAAACGAGGAAGAGTTACAACACTAAATCTAAAATGATTTAGAAAGAAACATGACTTCTTTTTTGCTTAACAAATGGCCTCGAAACTTGGGTTTAAAAACAGGGTCAGGGAAATTTCTTCCAACTGAATTAACAAGGCAAATTAAAAAAAAAATCATCTCATTTCCTTACAGAAAACAGTTTTTAGTTTTTAATGAACTTGTAAACAAAAAAAAGCTCCCGCTTCAAAATAAAAACAAAGTCCCAGATCATATAGATGTTTACAGTGATTACATTTATCTAAGCAACTTACATACAGGTTCAAGTTGTAAGATGTTAACTAAATTTCGTGACAAATATGCTCTTTTTTTTTCCTTTTTTTTTTATACCAAGAACATTATAGAGTTAATGCAGAGTCCTAAAGATTATCTAGTAGTCGCTAAAGTTTCTCTTAAGTCTTCACTTTAGATGCTGTTATTTCTAGCACAGGTAAGCAGGCAGAGTCTTTCATATGCTTTAAAAACTGGAATCTTTGGTTACTACCATGTCAGCTGGCTTGGTATGTTGCACATAGAAGCCAACAACTTTTAAGAATGTTTTAAGTGTTACAACTCTCAAAAAACCCAGGGAGGAATAACCAGAAAAAAAAAAGAGAGTGCACAATTGTGAGCGTTTACAATTATCACAACTGTTGCCGAAGACTGTTCATGCCATTCTTCCAAAACAATGAGATCTCATAAGCAAGTGTAGTTCGAAAGTAAAAAGGTAACAAAAATTGGCATATGCACAATTTTTTTTTTTCTCTCTCTCCACTTGTGTGTCAACCATCAGTTAACTTTTTTTTTTCTCTCTCTCTCTCCACTTGAAAAAAATGCAATAGAAAAAACTGGACACCATGTTTCACTATCTCAGGAATATTCACAATTACAGCTGCTACAACTCCAAGTGCAGCATCACTGACACTGCCCAGAGCCAGTTTATACTGATAGTAAGTTCTTTACACCAAGGAAATGGTTGCCCACAGCCACTGGCAAGTGTAGGTATGAACTAAAATTTCTAGGATTTGGGGAGTGACAAGTCCTGCTCCGATCTGCTCTGCTTTGTCCCATCCTCTCCATGCTCAGAAACCTGCAAGATAAACACAAGGGCAACTTACTGATACGGGATGGACACGACAAACAGCCTTCACAGCAGGAGAATTCAACAGCAGTTATGGTCATTCAAAGGGGAAAAATGCTGCTCCAGCTTGGAATTGCAGAGTTCCTGTGTCCATTTCCAAAGTGACACCTCTGGCTCACACCTACTGGGTTTGTGCACCAGCTGGATGCCACATTCCTCACACAGGGATTCAGCCCAACAGTTTGAAAACAAGCTGTGTTATTGCCACTAGGAAACAGGATGTAATTTCATAGGATTGTTTTCTATTTGTCTGCAGTGTCTCATGTTTATATCCCTGAATGTCAAGCTGTCATCTGGTGGCAGCTCAGAGCAGGAGGGCACAGACAGGATCGTGGGGAGAGGCAGGACAGAACTTACCTTACAGTAAAACTGATGGCGCTACATGCCCAACATGTACCACACTCTGGGCAGCCACAACAGGAGACAAGACCTGTGAGAGTGAGCAGGGACCCAGCACAGCTCTGTCCTTGGAAGGACAGGTGGAACGAGAGGGTTTTGTTTTGTTCTGCCACAAATAATTCAGTGTTTCAGTGGATCTGGTGCTGGAGGATATGGTTCCAGCAGTGACAGGTTAATGGTTGGACCTGAAGAGCTTAGAGGTATCCTCTGACCTGATCTGGTGCTGGGGGATATGGTTCCAGCAGTGACAGGTTA
>NW_008652846.1:0-4270 GCF_000695815.1 Acanthisitta chloris
AAAAAATAACTTGCAGTTTCTTATCGTCTGTGCAGATAACACCTGTGGTTCTCCCCTCTGCTCGACTGAGGCTGGGGCTTGGCTAGAGCCCAGGCCATGGGTGAAGGAGTTTCCTAAGATACATTGTAGACATGGCATGACCTTGGCAATACTTCATGGGCAATTATATAACCAGTACCCAACTTACCTCTAAGATATTTTACAGAAGGTGCCATGGCCTTGGGCGGATATATAGCCTATACAAGGGTCATCTATAAAATATCTTCCAGGCAGCATGGCCTATGACAGGTATATAGCCTAGGCAAAGGTTATCTATATCTATGTTCTACATTAAGTGGTCTAATTAACACAAAGGAGCACTGTTCACAAGGAGTACTGGATTCATCCATAAGTCAGCTCTGGCTTGGGCCTATTGTTCAGGCCCTAGCATTTCAGAGAGTGACCATGCACTGGAACAAATTACCCAGAGAGGTTGTGGAGTCTCCCTCCCAGCCTTCCTTGCTTTCCCAGGTGCCCTCACATAATAGGTATGAGGGTTTGGAACTTGAAGGCCAGGCAAATGACAATACAGATGAAGATCCATCTGGGGGGCTGCCTAGGGCAAGTCAGTGAACCCCATGCATTACCGATGCATGTCCGGTTTTCACTGAAGTAAAGCTTTTACTAGCAAGAATTATTTGTTTTTCTTTGAAACTCCATAAACACTAGGGTGAGCAGCAGGTACTGCTCTGCAAGTTTAAAAAAATTCCAAAAAGTTTATAGATTTTTCTTTATGGCCCAAATCCAGATTGTGTCTAATTATTGTCCTCTATCACATCCAGAAGAATAAAAATTCAGTTTTTTTCCCCAGGAAAACTGTTACAGATATGCATTACTTAGTTTCTTTTTGCCTTTTGTTAAATTAAATCCATGTTTTAAATATCCTGAATATAAATTTTGCTTGCCTTTCTTACTATAAGGTCTGAAGGAAAAGCAGGAGATGGTCTTATTTCCTTAGCAACAGTCAGGTGTGATTTATGCCACTGTGTGTTCCTGCAGCTGTCTCCAAGCAACAAAACAAACTGCAACGCCAGCTCTTGTAGGCACAATATATGGAGGGGTCTGAGGGAAAACTTTGGAGCCCAAATACCTATCCCTGGCATCAAACAGGGGGCAAGACTGAACAGACACAGGATTTTCATAGAAATGGAAATAAATCAAATAATTTAAGTGTATCAGTTCAGCCTGCCAAATGCTCAATATGCAAAGAATAATCTATTTTAAATCAGTCAGTGTTTAGGAGACAGCTATAGATGTATCTTAACACTTTATCAAGGGTTTGCTTTAGGCTATGAAAGTACCACTGCATCTGCTGCCACTGAGCTGGCTTAGCAGGACTTTTCATGAAAAATAGAGTAACTGCATAGATAAAAGAAACAAACCAGTAATAATTCACAGTTAAAGTGGTTGCCAAAATCTGCCTAACTTAATTTGCCAATTCAAAGCTATTTCCCCTTTGAAGTAGAGGCTTGCATCTACAATTGTATCATGTTGGCAAACACTGTGTATCTAAATAACAACTGTAAAGCTAGTGAGTCTTGCCAAATACAATCATGACAGATAGCACTGTTTTCCTGAAAAAAAATGCAGTTTTAGCTAAGGTGAAATTTGCTTTGAAAGCTGTTGTTTATGCATTAGTCTCCCCAAGCCACTGTTTTTTAGGTACTTTTCAGGTGCAGAGCTAGCACCTGTGGGTAAAAGCAAGAAAGCACTCCCTTGTGTCAACATTTCATCCCCACTGCTATCTTACTCTTACTGGCAATCCATTAAACCTCTGAAATGCTGGGTTTCTCCCCGCTGGTCACCAACCACTGGTGCTAGAACCAATGCACCCATGTTTTACACCCCTGAGCACATGCTGCCCATGCCAGCCCTGATGAAGAGGCAGAGTAGACAGAAAGCATCACTTCTCTCTGGTGTCTTCCTGCATCAGTATGAAATTAGTGTGTTTTCTTTGGGTCTTTGTGAAATGGAAAACACCCTCAGGCCAGGGCCTCCTACCCATGTGGCTTGGGTGCAATACCAGCAGGTACAGCTTGCAGTATCAGTAAGCAGAGAGGAAGGACTTCACAAAGACCACTAGACCAGTCCTCATTTTTAGGGATCCGCTTCAAAATTGCAGCAATGATGAAGACATGGAGACATGAAGGTCTCTTGAGGGCCAGATCACTGGGGCCAGGTTTGTATCCCTACTCCTGGTAGCATTGGTCATAGTTTATTGCAGCCCAGTAACCAAAGTTAACTGTTGTTCCTGCCTTTCCCAGGCAGAAATTAATTTATCACCATCTTTTTGGTTTTGGTTTTGGGTTTTTTTCTTCTTCCACCTTGTCTTTGGGCTTCATCTTTTTGGAAAAGTAACAGCAGAGTCTTAATGCAAAGAATTTAAAAGTCATATTTCTGTATACCTTCTCTAGGAGAGCTCTCACTGAAGACTTTTTATGATCAAAATTCTCATCAGCTGGCAGCAGTTCCTTAATCTCAAAAGAGCATAAAACTGTAGTACATAATGTTGATTTCTTTTCCAATAACATTTTGACCTGAAGTGATAAATTCTTGTAGTATAAGCCTGGATTTATGATAAATATTGGATTTAAAATCCTTTAGGATTTTCTACCTGCCTGCAGATATAAGCTCCCATTGGCACTATTTCTGTACATCAGGTCTCACTGTAATTTGCAATATGTAAAAAATAAAATAAAATTGATCTTTGAAACCCAATGCAGGAGCAAAATCAGGCTTGTTTTCCCATTCCATTTTTTTACCCAACATAATGAAATACAGAATTTTACATCAGAAAACAATCCCTCAGAGCTTCAAGAAATGCTTATAGGCCCTAGCACTACAAAAGAGTTAAACATGAGTCTAATTTCTTTTGCAAGCTACAAAAAAACTTTAACCATGTGACTAGAATCACCAAATCTTCCCCCTGTAAAGTGGCACAAGGTGCTGAAATTGAGAAGCTATAAAACACAGGGAAAGGCTACCTGGGTCTCGTTCTTCTAGGAATGTAAAAAATGTGAATATTCCTCTTGTGTATGTAAATGCATGGATGTGAATAAGATTTTACTGGTATAAATCTCTGCAAAAGGAGAACCAAACCATGGAAAATACAAAGCAATTTCAGTTGTTTCAGTACTCACCTGCATATTATTTGTATCTGTACTTTTACAAAATATTTTATACTTTTAATATGAAGTTTGAAAGTATCACAATGGAAATAAAACTCTCTTTTATGCTTTCCCTGAATTGTTGCTTCTTACACTTGAAAGATTTTTAAAAGTGCTTCAAGGCACCCACTTTTTTTTCCTTTGATAATCTCTCCTGTAGGAATATTTAAAGGATGAGTTAGAAGAGTCAAAAATTTTATTATTCATCAGCAGGCTGTCATTTTTATTAGCCATTATTCCTCATGTGCACTTGTTTGCTTCTAGGAAGCTCATTTTAAATGGCATATGTTTGGTTTTGTTTGTTATTTTAATTAAAATAGGCACCCTGTGATTGTTAGAGCTAAATTTTTGTCTTATTCTTTTAACCTTTAGCTTATTCATAAATATCAATTTGTTCGGTGTCCTAGTGAGACTGCTCATGGTTTTTCTGTCTATGTTTAGTGCTGCACAGAGAGTAGTCAGACTATGGGATAATAAAAGACTGATTTTGACACTGCCTTACACCAGTCCTAGTAGAACTAATTAAATTCAGAGGTGAAACAGCCTGTCAGCAAGCCTGCATGTTGCAGATCCCTTGGAAGAGTTTGAGGTAGTTTTTTCCATCAAAATGCTGCAACACCACCACAGTTCTAGGAACCAGTGGATGTAAAACAGTAATGACTAAATTCACCCACCTGAGAAGTCTGGGAGGAAGATGAGTTTAAAGCAACCCAGACACGGCTGTGGGGTCTGTATGCAAACTGTGGCCTGCAGGGCTGGACAGCAGCATCTGAGCACCAGCAGGTGACTGCAAGTTGGCAGATGGCCACTCCAAAATTATACGTTCTCCATATCCCTTTCCCCTCATCAAAACTCCTGAAGCAAACTTAAGGTCCACCAGACACCCTTCTCTCCACATAAATCCACAAAGCTATGGTTTATCATGGTGGGAGAGGCCAAGAGAAGAGCTCGGTCATGTCTCCTCTCTTTGTTAGACCAAAAACATTAGATGGAATGATGACAGACAAACACTCTCCCAGTCCTGGAGTGACTCACTACACCTAAGGATAGAAACAATGAACAAG
>NW_008652846.1:4302-5119 GCF_000695815.1 Acanthisitta chloris
TTATGTCCAGAAACTTATACCTTCTGCTTTTCCTTCCTTTATTATTGTCAAAGAAATGAGAAAGCATCTGTGAAATGTCTATGCTTGACATTTCTGTCAGGGACCGAGGAAAATTTGTCTGGCTCAAAACAACCAGTTGGGAAAACAGTGGGTGAAACAGGTCGAGCTCTGCGTAGGGTGGTGGTGGCTGCTCCCTCCCAGCCCCTCAAGCCTTAACAGGTAACTGCAGGTCAACACTGAAGTGGCTTCGGTGACCACATGGCTCTGATGTGAGCCCTGAACTCACAGGTGGTGGTTGACCATGTGGCCTTGCTGCCAGCCCCGAGATGATGCCAAAGCCTGGTTCTGCCTAAAGCCCAGGTGCAAGTGTGATCTCACACTGGGATGGGCCCTGGGCACAGGGAATTGATAAAAGGACAGTGAGACGAGTGCCATGTGTCGCGCCCCACTGCCCTGGGCTGGAAGTTGATGAGACCATGCTGGATCCACGGGTGGTGACTATCTACTTCTCTTTCTCATCTATTCTTCTCTTTTTCTCTATACTTTTCTCTATTTCTCTATTCTTTTCTTCTAGCTACTGCTCGTTAAGTGCTGTGATCAGTGCCCGGCTAAGGGCTTTGTTCTCTCAAGCTATGCTAAGTTAAAGTTTGCACGGAATGTTTGAATGCTGTGAAATTTACTGATTTACCTTTTGCCAAGTGTCTTATTCCACATGGGTGACCCAAAGTTCCTAAGTAAAAATTATTTCTTCTTGAACCTCCGAAAATCACAGAACCATAGAATCTACCTCGTTGAAAGAGACCTTAAAGATCATTAA
>NW_008652847.1:0-1227 GCF_000695815.1 Acanthisitta chloris
CATTTATTGGAGGCAGCCTTCCCTTTTCCAGGGCTGTGACTCCTCGGGCAGGGGGAATTGCGACGGGGAAGGTGGAAAGTGCAACCCGGCGTTACTGATGAGAGCGGTGCCCAAACCCCCATCCATTCCTCTCCTCCAATTTTCTCCTCTGACAATTTATAGGTTAGTTTGATGCTTGAATAGCTGAGTCTCTCTAGTAATATGTATTCTCCGTAAGTATTCCCCGCTGTGGCATATCCTAAGAGAACTCCATCAAATAATTATCTTCCCTTTTATTTATTCACAGTCTTTTCACTCGATCTGCATCACGATAAAATATTCCAATGGCTTCCTCTTAGCACCAGCCCTTCCCCGGATTGTAAAGTGTATTTATGTACAGTATTAAATCCGCCCTGCGCCACTCTTTATCTCGCCGCTCTCCCCGCTCGATGCTGCTGTCACACGCTGGCCCTGGCCACCTCCTGCCTTGGCTCCCCGTGGCACACGCTGGGCCTGTGTCAGCGGCCCGAGGCGCAGGGCAGGAGAGGTCAGCAGGCAGCCAAGGTGTGAGGGGACCAGAGGGACAGCCCTGCGGGGGAACCTTCCTGTCCCCCCGGCTGGTGCTTCCAGCTGGGATGTCGCTGCCTGGCAGAGCTGAGCTGCCCATTGTCAGGGGGAGAACGTGACTGCAGGGTGGCTGAGCGCAATCAGAGCAGGGGAGAAACCAGTAACCTCCTTTCACCCCTCCAGAGGGGCTGGAGGAGCAGTGCTGCTCGTCTCAGAGGACTCTGGGGGTCTCCCCGTGCAGACGGTGGCGGCTGCAGCCAGGGGAAGGATTAATGCCTGCAAAGGGGCTGTCAGCCAGGGGCAGATTTTCACACAGAAAGAAGCGATTTCAGGTGTTGATGTGCAGGGTCTGAGCGAGGGTTTCCAATGCTGGTGAGCACTCGGGAGCAGCCCTCAGAGGAGGTGCAGCCATGCTGCAGCACAGCTGCCACCACTGTAGGAGACAGTGGGTCTGTTTGCAACTGGGAGAGCTGCAGGTCTTCCAAAACAGCACTTCCAACACCAGCACGTACTCCTTGTCTTCCTGTAGATTGCAGTGTGCTGCACAGCAGCCTAACAGGGAATATTTGCTGTCCTGCATCTCTGCTTGCTGCTTTAAAAGGCTCCACCCAGGAGTGGTGGCTTCTGTGCCCTGGGATGCACAGGCAGCACCTCAGCATCTCTGCAGATCATCCAAGGGTG
>NW_008652847.1:1258-2769 GCF_000695815.1 Acanthisitta chloris
GTCTGTAGCAGTGCCAGGTATTTCACTAGGCCAGAAGAGCTCTCCCCACTCCAGCGCTGAGGGAGTCAAAGTGAGCTTAACTTTAAGTTTGCTTCCACTACTTTGCCTACAGGTGTGAGCACTTCCTGGGAGCCACGGAGCAGTGGCAGCACTGGCACTTTGTGCTGCCCTGGGCCACTGTAATGTGAGAACAGCAGTTATTAGGTTGGTGAGGGAGAGAAATAGCAGTGACCGTTCATAACTGTGGCTTTTCTTCCCTGCTTTGCCCACAGCCAACTTGGCCAGTGAGCAGAGAGGTGGGGAAAGGGTTGCTCCTGTAAGTGGCAGATGCTGGGGAGAGGACCAGCCGTGGTGAGGAGGATGAGGATGATGACAGTGATGCTCACTTGTCTCTGGTAACTCTTCAGAGTGGCATCCCCTCAGCTCCTGGAGAGCTTAGTTCCCCAGCAAGGGTTAACTGAGTGTATAAAATTGATTGCGATTTTAGTAATTCAGTATAATCACAGTCTACCAGCAGGTTGCTTTTCCAGCAGGAGGGTTTGGAATTATTTTCTGGAGTTTGCAATATAGAACTTAAATTAAGCCTCAGAAGTCAGAGGAGCTCTGCTGCATCTCTAATGTGGTGCTAAATTCTCAGCAGCACATTCCCTGTATTAAAGCCTTTGCTGGCAATTAGGTTCATTAACTATCACAATACCTTATTTATTACTCGGCATGCCATATGGTTTCCCAGCTAAAGAATGGCACCCGTTCTAGCACAGACCATTTGGCATCATAAAAATGTTAACAAATAATGTTATGGCTCTCAAGGGCAAAAGGGCTCGCCGGGCTGCAGGTCTGCGCGGCAGGAGAGAATATGAAAACATTTTTCTTCTATGGCAAAATAAAGAATTCCTTGAGACAGAAGTATTCAAAGAATATCCCGCTCGCATCACGCAAATGGGAGTTTTATACATGCCCATAATGGTTCTGTCAATATTTGCAGCAGGCAGCGTGCTCACTCATCTCCTTTCCTTCCCCTGCTCCCTCCGAGCACGGACCGTGGAGCACCGGCAGGAAGGACCCACCTCCATCCAACTGTGCCACGGTCACGCTCTCGATTTTTATTTCTTCTGACGGCACTGGCTCTGGTGCCTGCAGCTCCTGGCGACAGCATTAGTTCTCCAGCACCGTCCTTTATTGCCGTCCAGACTCCATCCCCACAGAAGCAGCACTGGGCACTGCACCGAGGCCCCTGAGGTGCCAAAGTGTGTGCACGGCATCGATTTCAACGCTGCAGACAAACTGCGTGTATATGTACACCTGTGTGTGTGTAAGGGGCGAAGCTGCACCAGTGGAAACAGCTAATTGGGAGCTCAGTCGTGTAATATGAAGTTAGGCATTCTGACCCTGAAAAGAGGGAAATCCTAACTGGAGTGATTTTAGTCTCTTCAGAGGAGATCAGGACCTGTGTGCAGCCCGGGCTGCGAGCGTTACGCAGGGTGTGCCGCACTCGGTTCCTATTTTCAGCA
>NW_008652847.1:2915-6296 GCF_000695815.1 Acanthisitta chloris
CTAATGAAGTGCAACGTGGATCGTAGTAGTACGGAAATCAGATTAAACCAGACTCTGTGTTCCTGTTACAGTATCACGACAACCTCTGAATTTCCAGAGATGGGTCAGAAATCCAGGTTTGAGGCACAGGTAACACTGCTGCCAAGTTCTCTGGGTGATGCTCACTCGATGACTAGGTGAGATAGTTTCCTGGATCCTGCTCCTTGCTGATTCCTGGGTCAAGTTTCTGATTTGCAAGAAAACAACTCTGCAGTGTGTGCGTGAGCTGAGGTACAGCTCTGGGCTCTGGTTCCTTTACCTGGCAAACCACAGCAGCTTGGTATCCTGTGCGTGGGGCAGGATGCTCTCGGATAACTGCCATGGAGATGACCGCTTCAAAATCACTTGGACGTACAGAACAACTGCTCTCCCTGTGGGCAGCAGCAGCAGTGGGTGCTTGAGCACAGCAGCTGCAGCAGCTTCAGTGTGCCCTGGCCTCAGTGTCCACTCTGGAGCTGCCTGTGTCCTGCTGGAGTTGCTCTTCCCAGGGAGGGATGTGATGAAGAGCCGTATTACTGCAAAACTCACAGGCTTTAATGCCAGTGAGGATTATTTCTCATCACCTCAGCTGAACTCTCAAGCAATGTGGGTGAAGTATTCCACCTGCCAGTTCACACAGCACTGCTGCACATCGGGAATAAAGCCCTGGTTTTGAGGAGCACCATCCTGAGATGTTCCAGAGTGGGCCCCCACAAAAGCCTCTGGGGCTGGACTATCTCCCCCCACCTCCCCAAGCTGTTTCACTCCCTGCCTGTCCCATCGGTCCCTCTGCACCACCCGGTGATGTGCCATACCCAGTTCTGTAGGGAATGTGGTGATGCCAACGCTCCAACACTGAGCCCTTCGTGGGGAATCCTTTCTGAATGGAGAACTGTTTTCCAAATGGCAGAGGGAAATGAACTTCTGGTCTGTTTGTGTGGAATTGGCATTTCCCAGGTGAAGGATGGAGCACCTGAGGCAGCAGAAGAGTGGAGGAGAGGCACACTGGTGAGCAACAGTGGGCTGGGTTCCAGGGGGAATTAATACCTGGAGAGGAGCTGAGGGGTGGTGGAGCAGCTGCACCCCCAGTGACAGCCACGTCACACACTGTGCTGCCTCCCCCCGTTCGCATCCCGGGCCGGGACACGTGGAGCCTCTGGCCCTGGGCAGATAGGTCTTATCCAGGAACGGCTTTGCAGGAGCGTTTACTTTCATTCCTGGGAGGCTGATCGAGCCGTTCCAGCCAGGAATGTGCCCTGGCCGAAGGTGGACCCTTGCCAAGCTCCCTCCAGCATGAACATTGCACGGTCCAAGGGCACTGGAGCCCTGGTTCTCTCATCTCCCAGCACCAGCCCCACTGTGCGGCCATGGCGTGAGGCCGTGTCCGTGGGACTCGCGGCGATGGACGCGCGCGCTGTGACCGAGGAGGAGTGTGCCAATTCCTCCTGACCTTCAGGAGGGATTCACAAATATCTGTCCTGAGAGGACGGTTTGCGAGCTGCTCTAATGTTATCAGAGGCTTCGGTCACAGAGGAATCTGTGACCAGATAAGATACTGAAGGTTTATTGTGTCTTCTGGCAATTATTAAGAAAATAAAATCAGTTAATATCTAACCTTGAACCTAGACCAAAATGTTTGGCCTCGGATTTCATTCTGCCTCTCTTGTACATTCTGGAGTTGTACAGTTTAGAGGGCTGTTAGGAATGATGGAGGAGATGAACAGGAATTTAATCTGAGCCTAAAATACCGTCATTATGCAGCTTGAGCATCTCAGAAACGAGGTCTGTGCCATGTGTGATTCAGCCACTCGATCTTTTTGTCCTGGTGCAAGAAAGGGAAGGAGGAGGAGGAGGAGCCCCTTTGGCAGAAGTTTCCCCAGCTGTGAAGGCATTTTGTGTGAATATTTAATGCACAGATATGTTAAGAGCAGGGAAGGGAGGGGGAAAGTCTTCCACGAGTGTGGGCTTTTGTTTGCCCTGTCAGAAGCAGTAATGTGTTCTGTGCACACACACGGAGCACATAAATACATATCCTCTCTCTGGGAAAGGGGAGCAGATGACTGTACAGCTGGAAATGGGACATGGAGATGGAATTGTGGCTGAAGGTGTTTGCTGGGTGACTGGGATCCAAGATGTGGTTTGCTCCCTCCAGTAAATGAACTTGGGCACTGTGAGGGCATGGAAAGCAGCTGCTCCTGGTGGGACTGAGGTGCTGCTTGTGGTCCTGGATGACTTTTTGAGTTTAAACCTCAAAGTCGTTCGGGGGCTCTTGCAAACAGTCCTGTCAAAAGCAGTGAGAGGTTTAAGCAATATGTTAATGATATGCTAATCTTGTGCTCAGAAAAGCATGCGATGGGTTTTTAACTCGCCTGGAATTCTTGTAAGTGTCTGAAATTGGGCATGATCCTCCTGGAGAAGGAATGGCCCCGGGTGGAGGTGCAGCCCTGCACCCCACTCCTGGGGGTCAGCCAGCACGAGTGGTGTCTGGCCACACTGAGACCGAAGGGAGCAGGGGAAAACTGGGACACGATCCTTCGCTAGAGCGTGCCCTGTTTTGGGAGGCAGAGTGAGCCCCCAGCAGTGCTTTGCTGAGGCCCCAGTGTAGATTCGGCTCTATTTGAAAGGTTTTTTTCCAGGGTGAACTTTACCAAGCAGGCGCTCAGCCTCCCCAGCACTGTACAGTCGGGGCTGACATTTAAAGCCTCGGCACATCTCTTTCCTTGTCCCATGCAGGACGTCAAATATGTCAGGTAAAAAGAAGGGGGAAAGAGGAAAAATAATTACACAGTAAATTAAACAAAGCCAACCCCCCTCCCGCTTGTTAGGGCTTCAGAAGTTGCTGCCTCTGGCTCGAGCTCTCTCTCAAATACGTACAAAGGGTAACGCTAAAAATAGGTGCTGTGCCGATGTTTGGGTCGCAGCCTGCTAGAGGGAGACGTTTTTATTTAATTACGAGCCCGGCAGCGCGTTGCTGGGGGGGAATACATAAACATGCGCGGAGCCCGGCTGTAAAGTTTGTGCTCCTTCGCTGAGTCACTCTGGCTAAATTCCCCTTTGTGTGGGGGATTTAGGGGAGGAATGCAGGGAGGCTGGCCCGGGCTGCCGCCCTCCTGAGTCACCACTCGGTTCATCCTCCAGCCCTGGCAGGCTCCGGGCCCTAAGCCGCTAATTAGCCTCATTGTCTTAGGGCTGGAGCATCCAGAGCGTGGCACGGGGCGGGGGAAGGAGGGACACGCTCCTGGAAACCCACGAGCAGCACGTACCTCCCTGCACTCGTGTTCTGTGCGTCACTGCCCACCCCTCGTCAGCCCCAGAGGGATCCTGATCCGCTGCTTCCATGGGATGGCAGCGACTCTGCCATCC
>NW_008652848.1:0-322 GCF_000695815.1 Acanthisitta chloris
GCCCGCTATGACGTCACGGGGCGGGGGGGCGGCGTGGGAACGCGGGGGGAGGAGTGATCCCGCCGACCCCCGAGTGCGGTGTGAGCGGCCTCCAAGAGGTCATGAATTAGAGAATTCCGGGTTGGAAGAGAACTCCAAGATCAAGTCCAATCCTACCGTGGTTACTAGTCCATGGCACTAAGTCTCACACATAGCCCATGGACAATGGAGTTGGGATGCTTGGGATGGGGAGGGAGAATGAGGCAGGGGCATGGCAGGAGTTGGGATGCTTTGGATGGGGAAGGGAGAATGAGGCGGGGCATGGCAGGAGTTGGGATGCTTT
>NW_008652849.1:0-1828 GCF_000695815.1 Acanthisitta chloris
GCTGGCTGGGGTTAAACCACAACAGTAATCCTGTGTGATCATCTTTATGTACAACTCCCAATAGCAATAATCATTTTATTGCAAGATAAAGGGTATAATGATGCTATAAAAATTCTGTTCATGTTTGGGTAGTCACTCTATTTTACAAGCTCTTGATGGTAGATTTAAATGGTAATGTGCTTTTTCCTTTGGTGACATATGTATATTCCTTCCTTGTTATTAAGGCTTTTTTTTTTTGTTTTGCTACCACATTTAAATTATTTGACTCAATTACCTAATCCCTATGTGAGCCATACAGACGCAATGTGTCTTTGTGCTTCCATGGTTGCCAGAACACATGCAGGGTTTCAAATCTACTATTGCTGGTAGATCTAAAGGGTCCAACATTTAGGCTTACTTATCCAGTGTAGGTTCTCATATTGTTACACGCAGAGTTTCTGGGGATTGTTGGAGGAGGATGTGTTAAATTTTCTGTTTCCTTTTTCAAATAACTTTTTAAGTGTTCAGTTCTTGTTATGTAGTAAGTGTATTGTTGCTGTAACTCACAGATTCTGAGATATTTATATAGGCTTTCTTTATTTCATATAAAGAGCTTTTGAATGACAAGAGTTGAAGTCCTGATCTTCAGACAATCTCAAGTTTTTTCCATAAGCGTGTTAACACGACATTACATACTGGCAATAATGTCTGTAACTGTATATGGCTACAAGCACTACATAGCTTGTATTGTGTGTTTTTTCCCTTTATGAGGGAATTTATCCTTTATTTCTGTTCGGTGTTTGCAATTATTGCTCTCTCCACCCACTCTCTATAATGGCCTGTTGCCTGGGTTTGCTTTCCCAAAATAGGTTCTTTTACCCGGTATGCAAGAGGCTGATCCACATACAGAGTCAAGGTGTTTGGTTTATTTAGTTCTCTGTAGAAAGGGTGGTGGGTGGCAAATCTACAAAGCCAGCAAGGCAACTATCAAAGTTTTTCACTATTTATGCGTTTTAGCAAAGGCATTAATGTGCATTGGCTACAAGTTACATAGTTCTCTTATTAATTAGTATTCTACCTTCTATTGGTTAAATTATTGCCTTGCTTTTTATGCCAATTAGTCCACATACTCAGTCTTTCTCTTCTTTTGACTCGGTGGGCCATGAGTCGGTGGTCGTGATTTTCCCCTCCTGTAATTACCTTTTACCCAGTCAGAGCTGATTTCAGCGCAGTTGCTGAGTTGGCTTTGTTAGTTTCTTCCTTATCTTGACACTGTCCTGCATGACATCCTTGTCTCTAAATTGGAGAGACATGGATTTGATGGGTGGATCACTCAGTGGATAAAGAACTGGCTGGTTGGTTGCATGCAGAGTTATGGTCAGTGGCTCATTGCCCACATGGAGGCTAGTGATGAGTGGTGTCCCTCAGGGATCGGTTCTGGGGCCAATACTGTTCAGCATCTTTGTCAGCAACATGGATAGTGGGATTGGGTGCACCCTCAGCAAGTTTGCTGATGATGCCAAGCTGTGTGGGGCAGTCGACATGCTCGAGGGAAGAGATGCCATCCAGAGGGACCTTGACAGGCTTGAGAGGTGGGCCAATGCAAACCTCATGAAGTTCAACAAAATGAAGTGCAAGGTCCTACATGTGGGTCATGGCAATCTCAGGCACATCTACAGGTTGGGTGGGGAAGTAATTGAGAACAGCAATGAGGAGAAAGACTTGGGAGTGACAGCGGACAAGAAACTCACAATGAGCCAGCAGTGTGTGCTAGCAGCCCAGAAAGCAAAGCCAATCAAATACCAATCTGCATTGATAGAAATGTGGCCAGCAGTTCAAAAGAGGTGAT
>NW_008652850.1:0-5395 GCF_000695815.1 Acanthisitta chloris
TCGCTCGGGCTCTGCCGCTCCGGGGTGCGCTGCCATCGGCTTTCCCCGCAGGAAGCTGCAGCTGAGGGTTAGGCACGGTGATGGGATTGCCTGGCTGTGTTCTGAGGGTCTGTGCGAGCGAGGAACGGCCTCATGGAGCTGCGGGTGGCCCCAAACACGCTGAGCACTGCCCAAGTCATCCTGACTCATCCCTGTGCCCCAGAGCCGGTGGCCCAGTCATTGTCACGTTGTGTGTGACAGTCAGAGACACCCCGGGCGTCCTCATAAGGTGCAGGAGGCTCTACAGGAACCTCAAGGTGTAGGTGTGACTGAGTTCGGGGCTGTAAGGTTGACTGAGTTGATTTTTGCCAGTGAGGCTTCTCCCTGTGCAGGTGAGGTTTTCTCAAGGCACCTGTGACTGCCAAAATCAGAGTTACTCAACTGAATAAATTCAGGTATGTAAAATCATGACACAGTAATGGAAGAGTTGATGAGCATAGCAAAAGCTCGGCTTGTTTGTGGCCAGCTGGGAGTAGGGCAGCTGCCACCCAGCATCGCGTTGTGCTGTGACCCTGAGATTTTCTCTTAGCTAATATCCCGTCAGGGATTTTCTTTTTGAGTTCAGTCAGTAAGGACTCAAAGCATCTGGTAGCCGGTTTGGCTCTACAGGTGTTGCTACAGAGTGTCAGAAATGGAACAATGTATCCAGGGTTTCCTTAAAATAAATGGAAGTAATAAAGCTAGGTCTAGGCAGAGGCACTGGGGACAGGAGTAAGTACAGATGCTGAACCATTATCTGCTGTCTAGTGCAGGGACAATGAAGACTAAAACCTACATCAGTGCCAGGAAGTCTGACTCTCTGGGTTTAACTTCAGTGTAAATTATCACCTGCCTTTGGGTGTGCAATAAATGCTTCATACCATAGCAGGGGCAGACAGTCCTTCAAACCACCTGGAGCCAGGAGAGTGATCCCAGCACAGATTCCCCCTGGAGCAGGTGGACACAGCCTCCCTCTGGGTTATGCAGAGCTGGCACAAATCTCCCATCACTGTCTGCTCTTGCCTATGACTCAGCTTCCAGGGCAGCAGTTTTTTCCTTTGAAGATTTCATAGTCCTTGAAGATGTGATGTATTTTACTACAGTCTATCTAAGTATCTCTGGCACTTGCACCAGGTTTGTTTTCGGAGGCTGTTGCTGTTACTCTGTTGCTAAATAATAACTAATATAAAGAATGAGATGTGGTTTCATATGCCTGCTCAGTTCACAGTGTGAAAACTGCACGTAGTTTTATCGCAGGGTTATCTATCCAGTGTTATTTCAGGGTTGCTAAACTGCAAGTCTGAGACATTATTTACTAGGAGCAAATGACCCAGTAGTGAGATTTTCTTGGGATATTTTTGGGTTATTCCTTTTTTTCCTCACTCTCCCCAGATTGACTGTTGAAATTCTTGGTACAACTGATATTTTTTAGTTGCCTGAGCTCTAATGAGTAAAAAAGTCCTGTACTCCAGAGTATATGCACTGAGATTATAAAAGAAGACATAGATTTTTAACCAGTTATTACAGTTGGTGAACAGAAAGAAGGCTAGTGTCATTAACACTGCCTAGTTATAAACTGTAAGCAACCTGTTGTCCTTTGAAGAAACAGATCAAACTTGTATATAAGTAGATGTGTAGACACCGACCTATCTCCTGCCCTGCGCATGATCTAGTAGACAGACCTCGGTGCTGATCTGTGTTTGGCCTTTCCAGTAGCCTTGTCCTAAAGTCAGTTTTGTTGTCACAGAGCAGAGCCTCTTTCAGACTCTGGAAAGCTTGTACTAGCACCTTGCACATCCTACCTACTCTCTGCAAAATGTGCTGTGCAGATGGTGCCAGACAAATTCAGAGATGTAAATGATCTAAGACTTGCCACTGAATTTGGTGTGCATTTAAAAATGTAAAAAGAAAAGAGAATTTATGCAGAACTAGGACACAATAGCCAGTGAAACTCACCTAATACCAAACGGAAGGCTGACAGTTGGAGTAAAACTTTTCAGTGTTAGCATTAAGCTAATCTCTAGTGTTAGCTTTCAGTAGCACTTGGTGGACATTTTTAACTTTTCATGTTTTATTCACAGCACTAATATGGCCTATTATAAATGACTAATGCCCTGATCCTGCTTTGGGCTTGTGTCAGTGAATTTTTTTTTTCACCCACAATGGGACTTCCTGTGGCTCCAGCAGCACATCCAGGCTGCTCAGAGTGCAGGGCAGGGACTGACATGACAACAGTTTTATATAAGCCAGTGCATATATGGAAAAAGAAGAATAACTGAATGATGAAGACTGAGATAAAGCTACAGTGATTATTGGTGTATAATATTCCCATATAGGTTAACAGTAATTTCCTTTAAAATTTGTATTATCAGCAGTTGTGCAAACTACAAGACTTAAAGGTTCAGTTTTGTTTCCTTGCTCATTTAATCCTTAGTCTCTACTGACATTGCAAGATAGATTAATTCTGTAAAGTGCTGGAAAACAGTATTGAATTGTTTACTCTCAGTCCTGTCTTATCCTGTGTATCAGAAGCATAATTGAGCTGCAAGCAGAATTCTGATGTGAACAAGTTTGTTGATAGAGGCTTAAGTTGGATTTGTACTCATGAGCTATGAATTATGTTTTCTTTTTGGCATTATCCCAGTGGAATGGATTTCAGCAGTGAAAATATCTTCAGTTTTATAATGCAAAAGCTTAATCCATTCAAGTTCTCTCGGTACAGTGTTGTGAAACTGACCTGTGGTGGTGGATGATCAGATGTACTTACAGAGACCTGAGTGACAGTTTCACATCAGGGAAAATGTCACTATGTTAAGTCAAGTCATAGACATGTTTATGTTAATGTTCAGTCTCTAGGTCTTCCTCTTTTTAAAGGGATCTTGCTTTGCTTCCTTATTCACAGTCACTGTTAATGCACTGGAAGGAAAAGACTGCAAGGAATCTATCAAGCTCATTGCAGAAAGTGCTAATCTCTCAGAAGAGCAACTTGCTTTCCTAATTTCTGGCATGTATACCCTTCTCCGAGAAGCACTGAGACTCCCCTTATCGACTTTCAAACAAGAAGTAAGTTCTGGGAGTACTTGGAGCCCTGATAAGTTAAAAGCTGCATCAGACATGAGTTGCTATTGAAATCTATTTGCCAGAGTGGGGAGCTGCACAGAGAAATGCTGCTCCAAGTCAAAGTTGTCAGAAGAAACTTATAAATCTAGAGCATATTATTTCACTTGCTAGGTAGAGTTACAGTGAGCTTTTTGAAAGCGTATTTAAGATTTGGGGAAAAGATTCCTTTATCTATTTTCTGTTGCAGCATCATTTACTGTGCATATTTGTTTCCAGTATTAAATTAAAACCCCCAAAGAAACCATAGCAAAGTGTTATTTCACAGGCGTCAGCACTCTCTTGCCCTGTGTGTTCACACTTACTGCTCATTTTGTCCACGCTGATAATTTCTCATATTTGCCTGCCTTTGTTCATATTTCTGCCATAGAGGAAGGAAGTTCTTTGTGCTAGTGGAAGTTGGAAGAAAGTGCAATTTCCACTTATGCTGTAGATGTCTGGTGTGAATGTGGATACACCTGCTGTGTTCCTAACCCCTGTCCTTTCTTCATGACTCTTTAATTTTTCATATTCCTTTACCTTACATCTTATTTCATTTTTATGTGAGTGAACCACTTCTGGGCTTCCACACCTCTCTCTGATACTGTTTTCATATTAACCTAGGCATACTGGGAAAGTTGCCATACTGCAGGAAACACAGTGGAAGAATGCTTTTAGTGTTCAGACCTTACCTTTTGCCACTTCCTTTCTGTTGTTGTAGTTTAAACCAGTTACTGCAAAACATATTTGAGAATAAGGGCACATAATTACTCTAAGTGTATGTTCTGGATAGCCACGTAAGAGAAGTGGCAAAAAGTGGCATTTTTTCAAAAATAAAGGCTTTCAGGACATTTAGCTCTTTAAAATTGCTTTCTCACAACTTGACTGAACACTTCTGAAAATTCTTCTCAGTATATATCCTGTCATTTCCATGCTGCTGGCACTCAAGGCTAGAACTTTTGGGGAGATATACCAAACAAGTAACCACTATTAAGTCACTAGGTAAGAAATGATCTTTCAAGACTATATCATGTAAAATTTCATCTTCCTTGTCTTTCTAGGTTTTTAAGGAAGACCTGAAGGAGCTCAGGTATGGCTGTTTCTGCCTTTTTTAATGTTTGGTTTTTCATACCTTTTATGTAACTGCTTCCTCAAATCAACTTTTTTACACAGCGAAGTTGGTATAAAAATTATCTGTAAAAAACACATCTGTTGCCAAGCATCACGTGAGGCTAGAGATGAAGAGCAGGTGTTGTGTAAGACTTGGTTGAGCACTAAGCATGAGCAGTAAATTTCACATCCTGGGGAGAATGGTCTGATTCAGTCTGTAATGTAGGTTATGCAAATGTGAGTGACCTTATCTCTGCCATCTCCACCTTGCCCTGCAATATTTTTTAACATGTTTGGTAAGGCAGTGGTAACATTTCAGAAACTAAGGAACTGCCCTACTTTTTTCATTCTTTGAAAGGCCAGTGATACACTGCTCATGAAACTCTACCACCTTGTTTAGCTACTAGCTCTCCTGTCCATTACCCAGGAAATCACAACCTTTGTTACAGACTTTGCCAAAATCGGCATCGGTGTCTTGGGAGTACCTCTGAATAGAATATCATATCTTAAAAACTGGATATCAGATGCTCATAATATTTATAGGTTTTCCCTTATTTCCATATTCAGTAGCAGTGAGAGAATAACAACAGTTGATGTTTTCATCTGTAAAGAAACCTCTGCACCAAGGCTCAACTATTTTAAAACACTGTTTTCCCACAATTCTTAGCATTCTGATTGCTACCTAGGAGAAACCTTTCTAATTCTGGCTTTTTTCATCCTTATTTTTCTGTTTGCTTGCACATTGGCTTTGTCCTTGGACTCTGCAGAGTCACAAGCATCATTTACTTTATGAGCAACTTCAGGCAAATTAAAGCTGCAGATTTAGACATGTCATTGGGGTGTAATCAGTGAAAGGTGTCATTTGGGCCACAATGAAAGGTGCTTTGCTAG
This sequence comes from Acanthisitta chloris, assembly GCF_000695815.1. Classification (NCBI taxonomy): domain Eukaryota; kingdom Metazoa; phylum Chordata; class Aves; order Passeriformes; family Acanthisittidae; genus Acanthisitta; species Acanthisitta chloris. Next base: position 5,116 of record NW_008652850.1, read on the forward strand.
TTGATACAGTTTTGCCTGCAGCTCAGTGCTGGAGTTTGGCCTGCCTTTGGTCTTGTGAGCTAAAATGCAAGCTGCTGCCTCTGCCACGTCATGGAGTTCACACCCAGGTTGAAGTAGGTCAGTAAGAAACTGATGAATTGCTTTTGACCCGGTGGGAGCTGGTGGGTTTAGAGGTGCACACAGAATGTCTTCAGTGTGATTGTGGAATAACAACAAGCAGTAAAAGTTCCATGCTACGTTCCCTGGGGGTGGGTGAATATTCTTCTACCAAGCAGTGGAG
>NW_008652850.1:5432-9681 GCF_000695815.1 Acanthisitta chloris
TAGAAATACAGACTTCCACATCCCTGTCCTTATCATTTGACCACACTTTAATGCCTTACAGTTGTAGTTGTGTTTGGGGTTTTTTTCCTCACTTTGGTTTATTCATGTACTTTATTCAGACACTTTTCAGTCTGGATAATCTTATTTATGTGTTTTATGTCTTGATGAATCTTTTCTTGTTCTGGTTAATGCAACTGACGTAGCAGCAATAGCTCAGGTAACTGCATTTGTATTGCTTGCAGACTTGTATGTTTTATGTGCTGCTTGTTGCTGCTATGCTCCCATGATTCTCACAGTATTGGGGCTCTTCCTAACTTCCATTTCTGATAGTCTTATGTGCTGTGAGTACCTCTCTCCACCTTGTGGCTAAACGTTTAGAAGACTAAATAGCTTATTCTGCTCTCAGGCTGTGATACTTAGCAAATTTGGTAGCACCTTAAGCATCTTCAGCTCATATGGGAAATGTCATTTCCTATGTTTCCCAGTGCACTTGGGTTGGGAGATGAAATGCCTGCTGGTTTCAAGGCACTTACGAATTACATTCAGACACTTACCCTCCTGCAGTGGCTCCTGTGGGTCATCCTGTGATCACATGCATGAAGAACACATATAACTGGTTGAACAGCAGTGTCTTGATATTAATGCCGTCCAGTGTTTGGACAGCTGGTTTTCCTTTCAAGGAAGAAGAAATGGCTTATTTCCCTCTTTTTTTTTTTGTTGAGTCTTCCTTTAAAAGCTTTGAGCTCTGCACCAGGGTACCTTTTTTTCTTTTTTTTACTTCCTGCATTCTGTTTTGTTTCCTTCAGTGAATCTGAAGCTTGAGCTAATTCCTTCCATGTAAAGTCTTGTAATTCTCAGTTTGCTGGTGAGGTACCTGGTCTTGGCTTCTAGTTTTGGTGGAGAGAGAGGCTGGGACACATGCCCACTTCTGATTCACTAGATCAGTACTACTGTTTTCAGAGGGATGCCATTCTATATTCCCTATTTCTTAGCCTGAGTGGCTGAGCCAGTGAGAATAAATTCACTCTAAATTGTGGGTGCTATTTTTTTACCTCCCATCTCAGATTGTTTTAATAACTTCATGGCTCAGGCCAATAACATGGGATTGAGACATCCTGACACATTTCTTGCCCTTTGAGTCCCTTCCTCAGAATGTTCCTTTGGAAACTGATTGCCATCTGTAGCTCAGGCTGAGCTGTGCCTTGCTCTCTCTGATCTGCTTAGTGTGTGACTGCCCTCATGTAAGCTGCTTGAGCCAGGAGGAGAGTTTTCAGCAAAACCATTGACTGCACAGTAAAAATAATGCAAACTCAAAGGTAGTGTTAATGCTTCTATTTTAGTACCACTTGCTCTTACAGTCAAGCAAGTATTGTGATAGGTATCATAATAATCATATTACAACTCTCTGTCTCCAGCTATTCACTGCATAGAGAGGATTTCCAGTCATCATCAGGATGGGTTAAATGATACACTTGCATGGAAAGTAATGTTTGCAGAAATAGTCCTGTCTCTTCTGAAAGACAGATTCATGCAGACAAAAGAGCACTGTTATAGTGCTTGCTAAAATGAATTCCTTTTTATCCCAGCACCATTTTAAAATGTGGTTTAACCCCACCTCTCCCATTAGGAATTCAAGCTCTAGTAACTGCTGTTTCATCTTCCCACTGTGCGAGTTATTAGTTGGTTTTTCTCCCATCATTAGACATTGTAAGCTCTTTAGGACAGGTAACTTTGCTTTGATTTTTCTTTGATACACTGCTGTGTGTCTCAAGCCACTGGTGAGTAATGTCTCTGGGCACTGATTCATGCTGAATGCTGGATTTAACTGTGGCAGCAGCAGTAGTTACTTCTCTCGCTTGTCCAACTTGCCTCTCTGTAGGAGGTTAACTGTCCCTGTGGCAAAGGCAGCTGAATGGATAGTGTTTGCTCTGCAGTCTTTGCAATTCACAGCCTGATCTATTGAACTGAAAATCAACAGCAACCTGTTTGTAAGGCCACAGCAGTGTCAGAGGAAAGGTCAAGGAGTGGAGAGACACAGGGCGGATGGAGTGTGAGTTAGTCTATTCAACCAGTTCTCATGGTCCCCATCAAATTTGTGCTTATCCTTCCCATGTTAGATATGCTTCTTTTGTAAGTAGTCTCAGCTACAAGGGCCTCTGGTTTACTTTTGAGGGAGCAATTCCTCTGTCTTTTAATTATGCTTCAGGTGAAAGTGCCATGGTCTAGTAATGACAGTAGGGTTGGACTCGATGATCCTTGAGGTCTCTTCCAACCTGGTAGATTCTATGATTCTATGAAATGAACTGTGTAGGTTTGAAATTTTTGAAAGCATGCACTGCTGGCCTGCCTTCTGCACTTGTCAGACTCCTTGCTTTACTGAGAGAAGGTAGGCAAATATTGGGTTCTTTTGAAACCTACTGTTGCCATACTAGGCAGGACAGGAAGATGTAATACAGTTTTTACGGTTCTTGATATAAAAACATAGACTGTCCTTTTGAGAGCCCCAACAGAATCAATACTGAAGTGCTTACATAAGAACTGATGGCAGTTTTAGGCAATGGAAGATGGAAAATGTTGACACATCTTTTGTGTTCTGTAATAGAATTAAGGTTTGGGTTTTTTTAGATAAGGCTATATAACTGTGGTTAGAAAAAAACTTTACTGATTTATGTTGCTCTTCTCTTTCAGGATACCAGAAGATTTCATTGCAGACTTTTCCAGTGTAGTCTTTGGAAACAGGTTAGTGTCTTCGCATGTCATGCATTGTGCAGGCAGCAGGGTGGCACAGAGCTCTACTGACTGGCCTATTGAAGGAACAGCAAAATTCTCTAAATCAGTGAGAACAAGATTTGTCCCATTATTTTGATTCAGCACAGTGTCATATCCATCATGCATGGCTATGTATGCATTAAGTAGCTTTCACATCAGCCTTCAGTTCTTGTGTGATCTTCAGTTTTTATAATGTTCTATAGACTGTGAGGTGCACAGACCTCCAGATGAAAAATGCAGTGCAGAATTAAGCGATTTTGCCATCATCATTGCAAGTTAGAGCAAAAGCGAAAGACTTGTGTTGTTGAGAGGCAAACTACCTTCTATGTGCTGTGGTTTGTGACAGCTTTCTCAGATATAGCATTTCATCAAGTCTTAATGTACAGTTGAAAGTTGAACTGGGAATTCACACTGGGTGACTTGATGTCACATATGAGATATCAAGTGCTTTGCTAGCTGTAATTAATTTTTTAAGCAGCATCCCTCAGTGGCTCCAGAGGAAGTACTAAATTGAGAACTTTTTAAGCAGCCTATCTCTTTTGTCCGTTCTATGGATTCCCTTTTTTCTATAGGATTCTTTGCTCAAGCATATTTAGCTTATTCTACATCTAGAAATTGTTTCAGCATTTTGCATATGCAAAAGTTATGCAGAGCCAGGAATTGGACTTCAGTGATCCTTGTGGGTCCCTTCCAACTCAGGATATTCTATGATTCCAACTTTCCTTCTTGAAACTTGAGGTCACTCAGCACATAGCATCACTAAACCCAATGCTGCTCCAGATTCTCTGCATGGAATCCTGACAATCATAGTTGTGGTATTTCGGTTACCCTCACAAGGGTCTGAGTGCTGCCACCAGAGTTAAAAATATTTTTCATTTCCTTGTTTAAGATCTTGGCTTACAGCTAAAGGTTCTTGGAGTAAAAATAAATCCAGTCTTCTCATCTTTTCTTTGCTCTGCTGTTTGAATTATAGGTGTCAAGAATGCAAAATTCATGGTTGCAAAGTGGAAATATTGTTTGCAGTGGAGAAAGAAGATAAATTTAGATGTAATTTGAAACATGCATGATTGTCTGTTTTCTACTGTGAAATCACGATCCTGGAAAATTTAGCTTTTTCTCGTTTTGAAAGCTGTGATTATCCAGTGTAATCTTGCTCTGTGTTTTGAGACCAGAGAAGTGCACCTCAGATTTGATTTCTAGACAGATCTCCTTTTATAATCTTAAATGTAACACTGAATCATAGATATGCTTATTGAGTTGTAAATATATATGATTGTGATGGTAAGAGACGTATTAGCATCTGATCAAAAATTCAGTATGAGCTAGATAACCCAGAAAAATCCATTTTTAATACTTTTCTTGGCATCTTATCCTATTTTTGGAATTCGGTTCACGAAACAACAGCTCTGAAGTACTGGAAATTTGACATTTGTATTTCTGTATCCCCACCGTTCCATCAAGCTGTGTAGACTGAAGGGAA
>NW_008652850.1:9697-23151 GCF_000695815.1 Acanthisitta chloris
AAATAACTGCATGAAACTAAAGCTATTTTTTAAGGGAAAGGATAACCCCAACTTTACCTTCTCTGAACGTTTATAATAAATGCACTGCTGTTTGTTGGGTTTTTTAAAAGCTAAGCTTTAGTTTCGACCAAGAGGGTTGAAGTGATGCATTCTGTGTGCCATTTGTCAGCATTTCACACATACCAGTTCACTCATTCTTCTGTTCAGTGGCCTGCTAGGCATGTCTTCTTATGTGCATAGGGAACCATTCAGAATTTGTCTTTAGTTTTGATATTGTTGTCAGCTGCTGCTCCAGATTCTCTGATCTCTCATTTTCAAGTGTTCTTCTGTTGCATCCTTTGGCAGATGATGTTCTTGCCACCAGGTGTATCATATCCTTTCCACACATAGCTTGGATGCTCTCTGGCTGATCCATGGTGCCTTACTTGTTCTGACTTCTTTGTGCATGATGTGCTGACAGTATATTGCAGCTGTTGGCACAGAGTGTTTACAAAATGTAATTATAGGCTATAGGTTTTGGGTATGAGATTCATTGAGTCTTTTCTGCTCCATTTTGCTATTCCTCTTAGAAATCAATGGCTTGATTAACAGCCTGTATAGTTTCTGTATGTATGTTGGCCACTGTGCACATTCTGTCATCCTTACAGGATTCTTGCAGTTCCATTTGTGATCTTGTCCAAGCTGGGAAGGTCCTGACAAAAGCTTAAACTAAGCTATAAATGCTGTGACTCTTCCTGAGGAGATGGTGCTGAAGTGCAGTCCTGACCAGAAATAAAGCCTTGTGTTTGGCCACGGTGATGCAGTCGCTTAACAATATTCAGAAGCTTCACTTCTGTTTGGGTGTTTGGCTCTGCTGACCTTTCCCACAATTGCTAACTAGAAGATCTTCCTGGGTTTTTTCTACTCTTTCTTCCCCCAGAGTGCTGATGCTGCACTGAATGGACTGTCTTCCATTGATGGGAGTTAGCATGTCTTAAGGAAGTGGTAGCAGTGTGGCTGTTTTTAGGGATTCTCCAAATAGGGCAATGCACTGTCAGTAGCTCTCCACTGAGGGAAAGGCCTGTTCTTACTGTTTAATCCCTCTAGTGACTGTTATAGACCCCGGCTCCTCTTGGGTTGCACAGAGCTGTGGTGACCTACTTCATATCCAGGAGTTGACAGTGAGTAAGAATCAGCTGATCCACTTTTTTTGCTCATGCCTTTACCATACTATTAAGAATGTGTGTCACTTCTGACACTGCCCAACCCCCTCCTCCCAAAATGGTAAATTCTTCCTTACATCACCTTTGCAAAATGCAAGAGCATTGGAGGATCTCAGCCTGTTAGTCCTGTGTATCTTACCAGATCATTATTCTTTCTGGGATGTTCCTAAAGGCACTAGCTAACTCGAACACAAGAATCTGAATAGGGATGTTAGACTACCATTCCTACAGTCCTTGATTTGTTCAGAGAGGATTCCTTTCTGATGTAAAGTCTGTAATTAGATTACATCTAGCACCATGGATAAAGGATGTAGTGTTTCTTATCCTGCCCTTAGCAGGAGTACTGGAGTAGCTTTGAAATGTACTGTAAATAGCTTCCAGGGACATAGGATACATAGCAAAAAAAATATGGTAACACAAAGTCCAGAAGTCCTGCTCCTGCATGGACCACCTCAGTGTCCTCACTCTGAAATTATTTCTGCATATATGTCTAAAAATGAATGGTTGTTATGTCTTTGTATCAGATTTGGCTTGTTTTGCTACCCAGAGCTTGAGATGCTGTTAAAATTTTAGATTGTCAACCAAGTGAAGTTTAATCACTGTCAACTGTATTTCATCACAGAAATAAACTAAGCCTTGATCAGCCTGATTCTTCCTGCAATATGAGTATTAAATTAAATCCTTGGCTTCTTACACATTAGACTAGGCAAAGATTCTGAAGGTTGTGCTGGGGTTGGCAGTGAACATTATGTAAGGAATTTAGTTTGTAAATTGTGTTAGATTAACAAGAACCACTGTGATTTTTGTTTAAGTATGCTTCAAAATACACTCAAAATACACTCTTAATTTTATTATATTTTAAAACAATGCTGCTTGCCAATACTAGATGCTTTTTGCTGAAGGAGTACAGTGACCTTAGCCAACTGTTTTGCTTAAGTCATCTGTCTTGTTCCTGATTGCTTGTTCCTGTTGGATCTGCATGAAAGTAAAGATGTATTTGCAGGTCCATTTCTGTGCCTCACAGTTGCATATAATTGAAAGAATAGATATGCAAACAACCACAATGACTCTTACAAAACTTGATAGTGACATCAGTTTACTAGAATTACAGTCACTTGGTCTTTTTTTCAGCACAGACCATAGTTAAGCATAGAAAAAGGAGATAATCTGAGCACAGCTGTCTTAAATACACAAAACCTCTCGTTCAGACCTCTCTAAATGAGGACAGATGTAGGAGAGAAACAAGTTCTGGACAGGTTTGTTCTGAGGAATCTAATTTTCTCTTTAGACTGTTTTTCCTTTTATGAACTTGCATTTCAGTCTCCCATTTCTGCATCACTCTGCAGGCGTCCTGCTCCCGAAGGCACAGCTCTGATACAGAGAAGTAGGCTACCAACTATCCAGGACTTCAGGTGGAGAGTGGACGTAGCTATATCCACGAGGTATAAAAGAGAATCCTGCATGTCCCTGCAAATTTTTTTACCTAAGGTTAAACTGGCTTCTTGGGCTGCTTGAAAATGTTAAGGGTGTTAAAATGTATCTTGCTGTTAGGGACTGGGATGTAGCGTTAAATGGTAAGACACAAGTGGAATTTTCTGAACAGTGTAGAAGTCAATATACAGGTTACTGCTGTTAATGTGCACCTGGCAAGAGGCTGCTGCCTTCATCTTCCACTGATTATCCTTTTTTGCTCCTTATTTGTTTTGATCTCTGTGTTAGAAACATTTCACTCAAACTTTGAGTTTCTTTTTCAATATTTTAAAGCTTAATGGAGCTGATACAAATCCACAGGTCCTCAGAGATGATGGAATAAATTAGATGGATTGAGCCTCAAGCAGCCAGGCAAGCTCTCAGTTTCACTGCAGCAGGGGAGGGAAATCACCTATTCAGCTTCTCAAGTAGACTGTCATTTGTATGTTGCACATGTTAAAATGACTTTCCATCCCCTGTACAGTCTGCTGTAGTTTCTACAAAGAGAGGCTTCAGAACAACACCTCTACACTGCCATAGTTACACAATTGGTCATTGAACTACATCCTGTTTCTTTCATAAAACAGGAGTAAAGGCCTTCATGGTCATCCTCTCTGTGCCTGCAGTGAATAGCTTCCTGCCACCTGCCACAGCAGCAGCAGCTGGGGGATGGATCTCCGGCTAGAGTCAGAAGGAAACAGAAACCTGTTGTCTGTGCTGTTTTGGTCTGTGTTTAGTTCTAACCAAGATGGACCAAGATGAAAGAAATTAGAAGATGATCCAGTATTTGTTAGCAGTGTAAATTGTTAGCATGGGAGACTTCATGTTGCATTCATGAATACCTGTGTCTGGTGCAGTCTTCTGGCTACCATAGTTGAGAGGCCCATGGATAGTCAGGGATGGTCTTACTGAAATCAAGAAAAAACACTCCTAAGTAGAACTTGTAGTGGCCACAAACTCCCAGTTCAGGTGACTCTGATGGGCAGTGCTGTAAGCACCACACAGGTATCACTGTGCAGAAAAAAATCTATACCTATAAGAGAGCAGAATGCACAGATAAACATCCTCAGGCACAGTGCCTGCAAGCTGCAGGCAAATCCTATGACTTGTTTTCCAAACAACACATGAGCAATACATTATCCTTTTTTTATTTTCCTTCCTCTTATTTTCCTTTCCAGTTAACCTTCCCCCTGGGATTTGTTGTTTATCATCCAGCAACAGCCTCTGCAGAGAGGTATGGCTTCTGGCTGTAACGCCTGTCAGTACCTGAGCAGGCTTTGGCAACAGCAGTTGATGGAAGCTGCACAAGAATGACTCACTTCCCTTCTTTGGGTCATCAAATAAAATAACAACACACAAATTTAGGATGAAGTCTGGAAGAGCTTGATTTTCCCAAATGAGGTGGCAGTTGAAAGCATGGAAGGATGGCAAGGATTAATGCAACATGGTAAACTGCATAAAAAACCTGCATGGTTACTAGCAGAGCTTGGTGAGCTCTTATCCCTATCACAGTTCCACTAAAATGATTATGTAAAAATGAAGATGCTCCTAAACTTGCAGCTACTAAACTAGTTAAGAAATGTTTAGTCTCAATACTGAGGTTAAATTGGACAGGACTCATGTTCATGAGTTTCCAGCCAGACAGGTAAATGACTCTATGACTGAAATTACTCATGTTCTATGTAAAGCCTACGTGAACATCTAAAATTGTTAATTTGCAATGCTGTACTCACCACACTGCTGATGTCTACTGCTGTAACACTAATAATGTAAATAATTGCAGTTCACTGGCCCGAGCACTTCAACCATCCATTCTAATGATGATGAAGCTTTCAGACGGGACAGCTCATCGCTTTGAAGTAAGCCTGATTGCCATAATAAATAAAAAAAGAAACCACTTGAAGTTTTATTTAGAAGGTTGAATTACTATTTAAAATACTAAAGCTTTTTGTAAACAATGCATTATCATTGGTTGGTTTGCTTTGGAATCCTTTGTGTTCAGTGTGCATACAATATATAACAAAATGCCAACAAAAATCATCTCATACCTTTTTCCTACACATGTTCTGCTGAAATTTAACTTGTTAGAAGAATATTAATTACTGAGAAGGACTTGCATAATACCTGGTTTGGTTAAAAATTATGGGGTGGTTATCAGCTGTAACCTTCAAACCTGATGGTGGTTCTTGAGGGCAGGAAAATTACTGGGGTGGTTTATATAACATATGATGCACTTCTAGACCTCCTCCATTTGGCAGAGATTGGTAACATTCTCTTCTGTGGCAGAGGTAGTTTTATTCTTTCTTCTCAGTACAGTTCTTGCTGCTAGAAAGCAAATAAAACGCTCTTTGTTTCTTACCTCAGAGTTAGTCAGTGGCAGTATTTATGACACTGTACCTAAAGGCTTGCCAGAAGATGGCATAAACTCTTCCATAATTTGAACCTTTGAAAAGGAATGCTATTTGTTCTATAAATAACATGGTGGTGCATACAGGAATTCAGTGCACAGCAGGCATTGTTACATTTGAACTCTGTACAGGTTTTGGCGTCAGTTCCTGGGTTAGTAGTAGTCTGGAAGGAGCACCAAAGCCCTGTGGGTTGAAAGGGGTGGAGTGATTTTACTGTTAGAATGTTTTGCAAGAAAGCAGCTGTTGAGAAAGGCACAAATTCTGTGCTACATTGCAAGATGTTGAGGGTCTCACAACACAGGAGATCAAATTTACTCCCCTGGGCAGTCCAGCTCAGAGCATCCAAAATGCTCTATATGAGGTCTTCCATGGAACTTAAATGATGCCATGGACTTCAGGTTAACCCTTTACAATAGGGTAGGTTTCACTTGTGAGAATAAAACTAGTATATATTCTTTACTGCTTAGATTTGGAGCTTTTTATGCATTTCTGATGTATGTGGAAAATGCAAATCAGATGTCGGATTCCTCTCACATAATTGATACCTGTGCTACAGTGGGCAGAAGGATGACAAGGGTTTATGTCAAAAGAACTGCTGTCTTCAGTGTAGACAAAGGAGTAAATTAGGTAGTGCTCTGCAGAGCAACCTGGGACCAGCTAGACTGCAGTGGGCACTCATGTAAGCACATGTTTGTGCCCTGCACTAATGTTAGTCTGTGTCACCCAGTCTGTGCCTGCAGTGGATCTCTCTATTAACAGAAAACAAATTTCCATCCATTTGGCTTCTTGGGCTTCAAATGGTAAAGGAGAGTCCATTAGTCTCCTGCACCGTTGATGATGTTTATGTTTAATCAAAGTGTTTTGCCTTCCACATATAGACAGTGCCTGGTGCCCTTTGCTCTTGACGTTGCTGCCAAGTCTCTTGCCTCAAGTCTCAATTCCTTTCTCTTGCAAGCCTGGACAAGCAGAATATTTGGAATTTGTTGCTTGAGAGTTCTGTAGGCTCCACAACATTTCACACGTGTTTGTCTTTCCTTCCCATCCATGACTCTTCCTTCACTACAGCAGCCCTCAGTGTACATCCTGGAGTGCTTCCTTTCTCACATCAGGCAGCACAGAAAGTACAGAAAATGTGCCATGTAGCCATTATTTCTACTTTTTCCCACTCTCCTTTTCCACACAGATTTAGTTGAATTAACTGAATTTTATTAACCTCAAATCCTTTGTATTAAGTGTGAAAAAAAAAGTATTTCAGGAGAGATTTGGCTGACACTGTGGAATGTTCCCGATCCACAGCATGCCCTACCTGAAGTCCCTGAGATGTCTTGTGTTTTCAAACCTGAATGTTCTGTTTCAGGTGCCAGTTGCGAAGTTTCAAGAACTGAGATACAATGTTGCCCTTATACTGAAGGAAATGAATGACTTGGAGAAGAGGAGCATCCTGAAGATCCAAGACTGAATTACTGATTGGGAGTTTATGGAAGAGATCTGAACCCCTCAGCGTGTTCTGCGAATGGCAGAGCAGGGGACCATCACCATTTTGCCTGTATGAACTCCAATTATGATGTCTGCTGTAAATATTCTTCTCAATTCAAGTATTAAAAGCACAAACTCTTTTTGTAAGACTTAAGAAAACCAAAAATGCGTCTATGAAAAAGTATAATGCTGTTTGTGAGCGTTTTTGCATGATTCATCAAAACATTTTTTAAATAACTGTCTTAATAGATGGAAGAGTCATTTATTTCTGATTATGATTCATCACTAATTATTTTTGCAAGTCTGCTACCGGAAGCCCCATCAGTGTGTGTGTATCATAAGAAAGCTCTGCAATAGTTCAAATTAAAAACAAAATGACAAACCCACCCCTGCCTTCTAGTGTGACAAATGTGATCCTGAGTTGTGCATAAGTAACATTGTTGTCTGGCTTCTCACGAAGTGACTAAGGTATAGCTACGGATATTTAAAGGCTAATTTGGAAGAAAAGTGGAAATCTGTGCTTCAAGAGAGAAGTATCAGCTGATCTTCCAGGACTAATTCCATGGAATTACAGAAGTGAAAGCTGCAATCTAAGTCTTATCTGGTTGATCAGAATGGGCTAAGTAGCAGCAATCTCACGGGTTTCTAACTGGAAATGTCTGCCTCTTGTTTCATGTCTGGCCTATATGCTTGATTGAATGAAATCAGCTGACGTGACTAGGCAGAAACCTCTGGCCCTGCAGTGATAGCAAGCAGTGGGAGGCAGTAATCTTGTAGCCCACTACAGCTATAGACCCATTAATCACGCAGCTCAGACTCCAGGATGAAGAGGCTGCCTACAGCCTCTGGGATGGAAGTCATAGGTATGACGATATCCAAGCCCCCAGGTCAAGAAAGCAGTTAAGCATAGGCTGAAGTTCCAGGTTGTTCAGGTGGTTGGACTAGATGGTCAATGTGGGTTCCTCCTGTTAAACTGAAATAGTCTAAGTTAGTCCTTTGCCCCATGAGTTAATCTTGGGAAGAATCCCTTAACTTGAAGCATATGTTGAAGTCTCATTTAAGCGCTGTGGGACCACAAGTATGTCCCTTAGAGTTTTGCCAAGAAGGGATGCATTCCTCAATCCTTGCCTGAATGAGTTTTCCCCAGTAGCAAAGATAGGGAGGCTGTGACAAATGGCCCAAAGAGAGCACAGGCTGTGGGCCCTAGAACTGTAGGGTTTATCTGGCTGTCAGATGTACTTTAGAAAGCACATGCCACTGCCATTGTTAAGCATTGGCTTATCCTAGCTAATTGCAGGGTTTCTTTCTCAGTAGTGCTGCCCATACTTCTCTCACATTTTGTGATTGTAGAACTTGCCTTTACCTTCCTCACTCCCCACAGAAAACTACTGAAACTTAAATTGTGGATTCAGGAGGCCTTTTACACTCCCACAGTTGTTTGTGTAGGAAAGGATGACTTGGCTTTTGGATTTTAAAAATCACACCAAGCATGATAAGACTTATTTGTCATACTTTTTAAGATGAGACTTCTTTGAAATCAGTCCATACCAATCTATAGATAGCTAAATAGCTGTGGTCCAGAAAGCTTTTAAAACCTGTGCAAGAATGTGTCCTGTACTTTCAAACAAACCATCAGCCAGGATTTCAAACTATTCAAAAGCTGTATGTTCTGTTAGCATGGAAAACACATAATCACTGGATGATTATATGCAGGTGCTTTTATTGAAGAGCTCTGGGAATCAGGGGTACAGACAAACCCAAATCTGACTCCAACATGGATTTGAGATGGACACATTTTTATACCCTTTCTTTACATAGTTGTTGTATAATCATACGTTAATCATTACCTTGCTATTGTTCTATTGTGTGTATATTGGTTTCACCCAAGCATGAGTTTGAGGTTCATTCTTAATTGTTGTATTTCACCCAAGCATGGGTTCGAGGTTCTTTTCCCGTAATTATTGTATAATTATCTATTGTACAGGTGGGTACATACAAGTAGGTTCACATCGTTCTACTAAGACAATGCTCATTCTTGTCACTAAGGCCTACTTTAGCTACCACAATTTTAGAAACATTTTACCCCATGTTATCAGTTCCATTTGCTTTGTAGGAGACTCATCAAAAACTTCCAGCACTGATCCACACTGTATCTTAGCTACTGTGTTCAGGGCACACCAAAGCACATAAAGAATTAGCTCCTGTGACTTCAAGTGGACTGGAGATTGCATTAATTACTCTGTGAAGCTTGTTCATCTTCTTTCTGGAGTTCCACTACCACAAGCTGTGAAACAAAGCATACATCCTTATGTTCCTTGTTACAGCCTTTCACTTCTGAATGCTTAGGGTTACATGGTTTCAAATTGGAAAGGTAACTCATCTGACCCTAAGTGAATTCTTTTCAGACAAACTGAACAATATAAACGTAAACGTAAAATGACCCGTTGCTCAAGGCATTTGCAAAGTAATTTTTTACTGGTCAGAGTAGAAGAATCCTTTCTAGACAGAATATATTCATTTAGTTGTTATGTACCAGCAATTGCTGATGTTCTCCAGAAATGGAAAGGCTTCCTGCCTGGGTTCCTCATGTTCCCTGGACCACTTAGACTCCAGTTTGTCTTGCCACACACATCAAGCAGGAGTTTACGGTAATTGGAGGTTTACCGTGCTGAGGGGTACTTGAACACTTGGGATTTTCATTCCTCTGTACTTAAGAGTGAATTTGGGCTTTCCTTCTGACAGATTAGTTTTCCAGTAAAACAGCAGTTGTCACCGAAATGGCTAGTGGGAGTGCGTAGTGGATAGTTCCTCAGCTCTGATCAAATATGAGTAATTCAAATTACTGTTAGGTTTCTCAGACCTTCATGGTGATTTATGCGTTCAGTATTTTTTCAATGCTGAAATATCTCCTTCCTTCACGATTAAAATATTCTGGAATTTGAATTCCACTTGATTCCTGACCGTAGGCTTTTCTTTTCAATACAGAAGTAACCTTTTAAGAATCTGGATGTGGCTGAGCAGAAATTTTACCCAAGTGGCTCTAGGTTTGGTTACACTTCAAGGACACACTGTGAATCCTCCTTCCAGTATCATGCAGTGAAAGATACAACCCGAGTGGGATGTTCGCTTTGTTGTTCCTGAAGTCTTGTCAAGCTGATCACTAGTCAGTCATCAATTAGGCAGGCAGGGGTTGCGTGGGAAGGGCACTGAGACTTTTCTTATTACACAGTTCACGGACCAGTAGGTAACAAGGACCTTTCACAGGCTCTGTTGGTATTTTTCCCTGAAAAACAAACCCACATGAACACATTGCTCTCTGTCGGTGCCATGCATTGATTTAAACTGGATAACGCATTTGTGTCTGAATTCTAGAGATCTTCTAACCATGGCATATGAACATAAATTTCTCCTCTATATTTTTTCTTTCATTTTCTTTATAGTATATGGAACATCATGCCTTTTCTTTCAAGATCAAAGTGTCAAAATATATTTAAAATAGAACTTGGACTTAATTGTTTTTGCAATGTAAATCATGTGTGTACGATAGCAAAGACACCCAGTATGTGCAGGGGTAGTCACAGTAGGCAGAATGCAGAAGTAAAGATAGTTGCCAGAAGTCATTCAGAGATTCAGTGGCAAAACAACAGAACTCACATGTCTTCCCTTCCTGTTCCCTATCCATAAGTTAGTGCAGCTTCCTGACATAATGGTCAGACTTCCCGCTTGGTGTTTTTTTTAATTGCCTCAACTGCATGGGCCATCAGTCCAAATCTGTTCTTGCCTATGGACTGTTACAGTGTGTGCAGAGCACTTGGAAATAAAAAGCCATCTCTGCCTCTTTTTGTGATGTGACTTTTCACATCCCTCCTTCCAGCAGAGAAGGAGCTTTGTCAGCTTGACTGGTGGGTCGGAATTTCACACTTGGGTTAGTTGTGTTTAAGGGGGAAAGAAACAGGTTTGTTGGTGGCTTTTGTGGTCTCAGAGCTTGATGCAGTTTATAGCTCCAGAAGAAGGCTGAAGAATGTAGTCATGCTCTCAATACTGCCTGTTATGCCAGCCATTAACTGCTGGAAGAAGATCAGTATTGTGCTCATTGTCATTAAAAGGGAGAAATTAACCTCCCTTTGTAGAAACATCATACAAGGGAGATGTGTTTTTGCAGAGTGAGTCACCTCCTCACTTTAACTTCTTCTAAGTGAAGGATAAATCCGTTCTTGATCTCATGAACAATGCAGGTAGGCAGGGGGGTGCTTTTTTCCCATTTTCTTTCTTTTTGCTTTCTAATCAAGTACACCTCATGACCTACTGCTGCTCCAAATCCATGAATATATGTATGAATGTATGAAAACTCCATGCTTTCAGGACGCGTTATATAAAAACACCCCAGCATATCTAGATTATGTATGTTCAATTCACACAGCTGCTTTTGCTAAAAAAGTCTTTGCAGAGCCAGGCCTGATGTCAGAATCAAATATTTTGTAGTTGTTTGACTTGTAATGAACAGTAAATTAGAATCTTGGCTTTAAAATATTTTGCCAGTAGTGACTGTACAGCTCACTCTGTACCTGTCACACCCCACCAAGTACTAACATTTACCAAACACCACACGTACCAGGAACTAGCAGAGACAGAGCCAGCTGGTTTCTCCCCTAAGAAGTCACAGAGCTGTTGCCCATAGGCCATCTGTGATAAGGTCTTAACTGTTTTCTGGCTTTGGATAAAGGTCTGTGCTCTGAACCCTCCCAAGCGCACAGCTTCCACCACGGGAGTAGTTCATAAGCACAGCTGCCCTTTTCCCTTGAAACGTCTCAGCCACGTCCCTGCTGGTAGAAGAGAATTCCCAGAAGTGCATTTCACGGTGCTTTTTTGAGCCTCCTTTCAGTCCAGAGCGATCAGACTGTCAGCTAGCCCTGCAGATGCTTTCATATGTTGTAAATAGGAACTGTGGAAGTTCCTTTCAGAGCACAAATGCTGATTACATTTTCGATGATAATCTATTCCCACTCCCTATTGTGAATGCATGTGCTGCTCAAAACCCTCCCTTTATACCATGACTTATCTCTTTAAGTGTCTGCTATGTAACTATGTAAATACTGGTGGCGTTTCCCTGATAGAGAGATTGTCACTGCATTGCTACTGGTAACCAGTGGTTATGTCACTTTCTCTCGCTTGAATAGGCTTTGACTCATAGTGGTTTTCAGGACAATGGTTATAAAATAACACACTGAGGGGTTGCCGAGACTATAGTTTTGCACTAGAGACAACTGCCGACCTCAAGGCTACAAGAAAGCATTTTTCTTGTTTCTTTTTTTTCTTAAGGTTTTTTTTTCTTTTACAGCATGAGACTTTCTTGCATAGAAGTTTGGAAACCAAGAAGTCTATGTTAGCGAGCTGAAGTCTGGTGGGAAAACCCCACACTCCTGAGCACAAATGCTAATTCTTCCTAACTGTTCTGTAGCAAAGCTTAACGGAAAGGTAGTTGTCCTACCTTTCTTTGAATTCCTTGATGGCAGACAGTGCTATACTTTGGATTATTGTCTGATCTAAGTGATGGCAGAAGGAGGTACTAAAACCAGGGGTTATTCAATTAACCTTTCTCTTTTTCTAATTATAAGACTTGCCTAGGAACAACAGTTAGATATTGAATTTTTTCTTTCTTTTCTTAAAGATTCAAGAACCCTAGAGACAAGGGCCAAATTTTTGGCAGGTGCAAAATGTCTTCTCATCATAGGAATCAAAGACAGTTCAAGGAGCAGATGGCTGGATTCTGTTTCGAGGCACACGTCTGATTTTCTGTATAAGCTTAATGTTGTCTACACATGGACATATAGGCATCACAAAATTAACCCTCATTAGGTCAAAGTGTGTATTATTGAAAGTTAAGATCCAGAATTTAAGCAGCTTTTATTTTATCACTTTATATCTAAGTTTATCTGAACTTTCTCAAGTATCCCCTCTAAACAAGGTCTTGGAAAACTCACGTTGCCTCTCCTTTCTTCCATCTTTTCTCCTGTCCATTCAAGCTCCATAGGCAGGACTTGTCCCTGAATACCTGCTTAGTTCACACAGTCTAAGCTAGGGAGTCCAGACACTTCTGTAAGTAAGAAATGGAAGTTAATTCCTTCATCTCCTCTCCTAAGATTTGTGAGGAGGCTGATAGGATCACTAATGGGATATCCTCAGAAATTTCAAATTCTGCAGGGGATTTTTAGACAGTGTGAAAAGTGCCCTATATTTTTAGAATATTTGAAAGTGCATTATATATGTCACAGACATTTCTGGAAACTGTAACTGTAGATCTGCATAAAACTGCAAACAAAAAACCCCCAAAACCCAGACAACTTCTTTTAGAACAACTGCTTCTTTTCTGTAGTAGCACAGGTGATTTTCTCTCTAGACTACATTTAGCACAGACAGTTACACAACTAGCGCAATCCTTTTGTCTAACAAGAATTGGTGGGAGTGTGCAGATTGAAGTGGTCAACACAGTAGGTCTGAAATAAAACAAACATACATCATAAGGCATTTTTATCTAGAACCTGGCATGGACAGGTAGAGCTGTGCACCATGCCACGCCGCAAAACTAAATAAATACATCATTTTCCTTCTAATGTTTTCCTTAGTCGTCCTAAAAGCACAATTACCTGGCATTAAAATAGCTTCACTACTACGTAGATCCCCTCAAAGAGAATGATTAACTGTGTAACTACAGGCTTTACAATGCCAGTTCCAGCAGGAAATTGCACGCCTGCTTTTCAACACCACTTCGAACCGATGTTCTTTCCTATTACAAGAGGTACCAAAACACCGGATCCAGGGCCGAACTCCGTGTCTCACCGAGGTGTCACTACAGCCCAGCGGGTCAAACCCAACTCTGAGCACGGTGTCCAGTGGGCAG
>NW_008652851.1:0-214 GCF_000695815.1 Acanthisitta chloris
AAAATGGCGGCTGAAAAGCGGGAAAACAAATAAAAATGGCGGCTGGAAAGAGGCGGGAAAATGAGGAAATATAGCGGCTGAAAAGAGGCGGGAAAATGTGGAAAAATGGCTGATGAAAAAATGCGGGAAAAAAAAGGTGGCAAAACGAGAAAAAATGGCGGCAAAAAAAGGCGGGAAAATTACTAAAAATGGCAGATGAAAAAGGGGGGAAAAC
>NW_008652851.1:530-821 GCF_000695815.1 Acanthisitta chloris
GCCGAAAAAGGCGGGAAAACAAGCTAAAATGGCCGCCGAAAGAAGGCAGGAAACGAGCAAAAATGGTGGCTGAAGAAAGGCGGGAAAACGAGTAAAAATGGCGGCAGAAAAAAGGCGGTAAAGAGAGCCAAAATGGCGGCCGAAAAAGATGGGAAAACAAGCTAAAATGGCGGACGAAAGAAGGCGGGAAAATGAGCAAAAATGGCGGCCGAGAAAAGGCGGGAAAAGGAGTAAAAATGGCGGCCGAAAGAGGCGGGAAATCGTGCCAAAATGGAGGCCGAAAAAGGCGGG
>NW_008652852.1:0-2745 GCF_000695815.1 Acanthisitta chloris
CCGCACATCCGGAGCCAACACACCTGGAACACGTACAACCGGACTCTGCACCCCGAAGCCAACACACCCAGAATCCACACAGCTGGAGCCAATACGCCCGAACCCCGCACACCCGGAGCCTTGCACCCCAAAGCCAATACACCTGGACTCCACACACCTGATCCAATACCTCCACACTTCACACCCCGAAGCCAATACACCCAGACCCCACACCTGGAGCCTTGCACCCTGCACATCGCCCCTGCTGCTCCCTCTGCACAGGCAGTGCAGTCCCTCTGTGGCCCCTAGGCTCACTTGCCCCCAGGGCTCCCTAAAGCAATCCCCGAGGTTTCATAGAGCGAAGGATTCCTCAGTGGGTGCTAGTATCGCCAAGGGATGTCGGAGGATGATGCCAAAGTCTTGCCAGTGGTGCCCAGTGAAAGGATGAGAAGCAACGGCCAGAAAGTAAAATACAAGAAGTTCCAGCTCAACATGAGGAAGAACTTCTTTCCATACATTCATAGAATTTTAGGGGTTACAATGGTCCTCAGAGATGAGCCAGCCCTAACCCCCTGCCCTGGGCAGGGACACCTCCCACCAGAGCAGGTTGCTCAAGGCTCAGCCAACCTGGATGTGAACACTGCCAGGGTTGGGGCAACCTGTGCCAGTGCCTCACTACCCTCACAGCAAAAACTTATGCCTAAGATCTCACTTACAGCCTACAATCACAACACAAACCACACACTCACAGCTCTGTGTCCTTATGGGGGTCCAGGTACCCCCAGGTGCATCACTGCCAGCCCTGCTTCAGGCTCAGATTCTCTTCCAGAAGGAAACCACATCAAAAAACAAGCAGGAAGGCCAATACTGCTCATCCATCACAGATTGTGTGACAGAAATCATGTAAAATCATCATTTATTGGCTGAGCTGTAGGAGCACTGTGAGGTCTGAATCAGATTTGAGACCTGGTGTTAATTACAAAGCCTCTGGACATGTCACATCCCAATTCCAAATAGTTTCTGCTGTCAGTCACAATGTTAAAATATTGAACAGGCAATTAATTTTGTGCAGTGCTTCAATCAGAACTGTTGGTAAATATTTCTGCAGGACTGGAATGATAGAGTTGCTGCTGGTTCTTTGTGGGCAGGGAGGAGAAAAGCTGTCAGTGTGTTTGTTTTCAAATTACATCGAGTTATTTACATGGTTTAAAAATTAACACTGACTCCTGGTCTATGTGTGGCATCTCTTTGGAGGCTTGGAACGAGATGATCCTCAAGGTCCCTTCCTACTCAAACCATTCTGTGATTCTGTGGTACCTAACTCTGTTTCTGGCCAGCAAAAGTTTTGCCTGTGGTTTTCCAAGCAGCAGCAGCAAAATGTGCTAAATGTTTGGCCACCCACAAATAAAATGTCCTCCTAGAGTGTCCTTGGATAGCTGAATAGTAGTTCATGTTCTGTCCACATTGTAATGACATTTCCTTCACCACTCTAGGAAGTTATCAATCAATAAATCTTAATGTGAGCTAAAAACCTTAGATTAATGGAAGTTGGGGCACTTGAGCCTGGAGAAGAGAAGGTTGTGTGGAGACCTCAGAGCACCTTGCAGGAGCTGAAGGGGCTCCAGGGAAGCTGCAGAGGACTCTGTGTTAGGAGCTGCAGGGACAGGACAAGGGGCAATGGGCACAAATTGAAGGAGGGAAATTTAGTTTAGATGTCAGGCAGAAGTTTTGCCTGTGGATTGGATTAGACACAGTAATAATCACCCTGAATTTAGTAACAGGATCTTGGGGATAGTCCATGTATTTAAACCCTAAATCTTCTATTGTGCTGCTTCATCCCCTAGATATATTCCCTTCCTCTGGGTGCCATCAACACTCACCCTGTAAACATTAAACAGAGAAACATCAAAGCTCTACACCACCAACTTTATACAAAATATTGGTTGGAATTAGCTGTGGAACGATTCCTGAGAAACTTGGTACCTTTTCTTCTCACATTATCTGGGGCCGGGGAGGCAAAAATGGTGAGAAATCCCCTCTAAAACCCTTTCAAAGAGATACTGTGGTGTTTGATAAAGTACAGCTTATTAAACTCCTTGAAAATGTTGAATAGTAAAGGTAATATTTCAAGGCCTCTTATTTGACTAACAATGGGATCACAGGTGCTTTTCTATAGTTTTTATCCCAAAACTCATAGAATCATTCTTAAAGGAGACATCAGCTGTGCATTTAAGTTGTCAAAGAAACCAGTTTGCAGACCTGTGGCCACAAAACAGATTTATGGATCACAGTCATTTACTGTGCAATATAGAAGAGGAAACTGAACATACAGGTTAAAAAAGATGCCACTGTTTGCAGCAGAGCGACAAGCTCCAGAAAGAACTTCATGTTATTTGTTTCCCACTCTGGTATTGCCTCTCAAAGACACAAACCTTGAGGAAAAAGATATGGCAGGATGCAATAAACCAAATATTCTTCCCCTGCCACCAGAGCCACATGCTTCCTCCTTCGTTAATAACAGATCTGTATTAACAGGGACTGGCAAATTGGTGCAGTGGTTCAAACAGTAGCCCAGGACATGAAAGAAGTCCTTACAGGAGGGAATTAGCATCAAAGTGAGACTCTCTGATGTAGCTACTTTGTATTAACTCATTAAACTGATTAGCTCAGCTTACTATTAGTTACTTAGCCCAGGATGGGTTCCTGCTCCTACGTGGCAGAGAAAGCGTCTCAGAGCTCTGTGAGTAGCTTTCTCAGCACTGGCTG
>NW_008652852.1:2764-5963 GCF_000695815.1 Acanthisitta chloris
CTACATCAGTATGGCACAGGGAATAGTTCAAAAGCTCTTACTTTGTATTCCACAGTCAGGAACACAACTGTAAAATCCCACAGTTCTTCTCTTCCCCCATCCCAAGACCTCTCCCAGTTTTCATACCTTCTCAGACTTTGAGCACATCATGCAGAGAAGTCTCTGTGAGGATGTCCCAGAAGTGTCCCAGAGATGGACCAGGAGCTGTATTTGACCTCCAGGTATTGAGCCTGATCAGCTTTGGCCACGAAGTTTAGAGCAATGGCTGCAATTTCCACTTCCTGGCTTTCTGTTGAGTCTAGAAAACACCAAGGCAGCCAATGAGGTAAACCAAACCCACCTCACAGGAACCTTTCTTAGCTTAATTCATTATGCTGTTGTTTCTGTGACGCTCTGAAGGACATAGCCCTAAGCCAGACCTGGGGCTGACCTGATAGAGCCAATGGCCTTTCAAGAAGGAGGGAAAACAGGTTGGAAAGAAGCCCAAGAATGTTTCGCGTGCAATTTCTGTACTTGCAATTCCCAATCTCAAATGAGTAATTTGCTCTAAGGCATTAAATCTTGTAGCTACATATGATAAGGAGAGGAAAGCCTTAGGGGGCCGGGGAATGCCTGACTAGTGGACAAGGGAATAAAGCTCTAAAGGGCCAGGGTGTGCTTGATGAGTGAATAAAAGGGAGAGGTAATCAAGATAGGGGAAGTATGCCCTAAGGGACCGTTAAGTGCTGGCTGAGGAAGGTGACAACGATTTCAGAACTAGTTGTCATAATAATGACCACCCATCTCTGGAAGAAGTGGGGGAAGTATGCCCTAAAGGGACCCTACGTGCAGGCTGAGGAGGGGGACATGCAAGGTGAGGAAGGGGATGTGCCAATGATTTTTTTAGAACTAATTGTAATAATATTGACCACCCGTCTCTGGAAGGAATGTATAAAAAACCATGAAGTTTTGTCCCTGGTTGCACAAGTTTGGTGGAACGATCCCCTTGTGTCCAGCGCTGAATAAACAAATACCTGTTGCTCAAAGATACAGTCTGTGAGTAGTTTCTTTTACAGCTTTTCTCAGCATCACATAGCATCAACCAAAAAGGGACCTGAACTGAGTCCCCTTGTCCCCAAAGGGTCAAATTTGTGCTTGGGAAAATATGTGGAGAATTCAGTGTTGAAAACTCTGGTGTTAATCTTTCCCTTTGGGAAATTTTTGCTATCATTCAGCCTGAATCATTGATAAGTTAAACCCTCAGAAGAGGTTTATTAAACTTCAGGCTCAAGACTGACCACAGTAAACCCCTCTGGCCCTTTCATTTTGTTAGGAGAGTGTAATAAGAGATTTCTGAGCAGCTCCTGAGCCAGTCCTGAGGCTTTGTCTGCCCAATTTTGCTACAAGAACGCTGTGTCCGACCATGCCAAAAGCCTCGCTGAAGTCAAGAGGTGAACATTTACTGCTTTGTGTTGTGAGACTGAAATGTTCAAAGTTAAGGACTCAAACAATGGTCCATTGGCAAAAGCAGCAAGTGCTTTGCTGATGCTAAGTTTGCACCCCTCAACTGAAGGGCAGGAGTAGAGTTTTTGGGTGTGCATAAGGACAGCCCAGGAGCAGAGGGGATGAGCACACACTGGAGGATGACCACGACAAACTGACCTCCCTTACACACCTGGCTCAGATGCAAAGCTCCCCCCAGCCCCGGGGGAGGTATCAGGACATTCACATGTAGCCTGAAGGTGTGTTCACCCCTTCTGATGAGGCACAACTGGCTCAGCTATGCTGTCAATATACACAGCTGCAGCAGTCAAAAGGTGAATTTCACACCTGAGGAAATTATTATGGCAATCTGGGATGCAAAAAATACCACAGAATCTCAGGTTTGGGTTGGAAGGGGCCTTAAACACCATCCAGTTCCACCTTCCCTGCTATGGGCAAGGACATCTTCCAATTGACTTTGCAGGGGTAGAAGTTGCCATCCCTTGACTTTTTGACTTTGCAGTTGAATTTGCAGGGGTAGAAGTTGACCTTGCAGGGATAGGTGTTGCCATCCCTTGGCTTTTTGACTTTGCAGAGGTAGAAGTTGACTTTGTAGGGGTAGAAGTTAACATTGCACTGGCAGAAGTTGCCACTGCAAAACCCCTTGGTTTAGGTTCCTGCTCTTCCACAGGTTTCCTGCTCAATGAACACCTGAAATGGCAACAGTGCTCTCATTGTACAGACACACTGAAGATTGGGAGGCACAAGGGTGTGACGAAAGATCCTCTACATCAGGAGGTTCCGTGTGAAACAGTGATGGGGAAAGGATTACAATGAGTAAACCTCAGGAAAAATGTTAATATGGAAAATTCCATGCAGCACATTTTCTGCACCTAAGAGCACAGCCAGAATTAATGGTCTTACAAGATTTACAAATTTTCTGTCTTCTTTGAACTTGGTTTTGCCACATTAATTAAAATTAGTCGTTAATCCTCACCCTGTGCATAAACAAAGCTCCAATAAACTGAACCTGCAAGTATGGCCCTTATGTTGGTATGCAAAACCAGCTGGTGCTGGGGGGAAAAAACAGAAAAGAGCCTGGCTGGGTAGATATTTTAATGATTTGTTCCACTTTTTTATTTATTGGGATATTTCTAGAAAAATCAGGAATGCTCTTTCCTTTTTGTTGTCTTTGAGAATTTTGCACACAGAGAGGCACAAAAATTATGAACTCGAAATGCTGTACACCAAAAATAAAAAAAAAGGAGATAATTGTTGAATATTTATCCTCCAACCATTAATATTCCTAGAATAGAGGATTTTTTAGTACAAATTAAAAGTTGAAATATTTTAAAAGTAAACATGAAAGTAAAAACAGTAAAGAGAGGAGGAAGCAAAGAACCAGGAAGGGAAATAATTTTTTTCCCCAAAAATTGAAATTACCCTTCGTTTGGTAATTTATTATCCCCCTACAAGCCCCAATTCACTTGGCAAAGTGATTCACCTAAAGGTGATTGTGCTGGTTTGAAAAGCAAACCGGTGAGAGACTTTGAATCAGAAGTACAATTTAACATGAACAACACAACAAAACAACACAAATGCAACAGTACAAAAAAAAAAATAACCTGATAGAGTCAGAAAGTAACCTGACACCCTGTCAGTCAGGGTGTAGTAGCAGTCCGATGAAATGGTGGCTGCAGTCCTCCTGGAGCGATGGGTTTGTTGGAGCAGTGATCCC
>NW_008652852.1:6005-9257 GCF_000695815.1 Acanthisitta chloris
GCAAAAGGCTACCTGTGCTGGTCCAAACCCCAGCTTATATCCCTGCGAGCATGTTTGGCTCCCCACCCCTGGGGTGAGTCACCTCACCATGGCACAAGGCGGTAAGGATCACTGGGAGGATGTGTCATGCATGGGTCCTTGACAGCCCGTTAATCAGAGACAGCCCCTGAGGGAGCCATCAGGATTGCCCTGAGGGAGGGACAAAGTGATAACGATCACTGCCCCACCTGCTTTAACAGCTTGTGGAGGTGATAATGGAATACATACCATGGATACCCCCCACACTGCAACCCAGGACAGTGATGCACAAATGATTCTTATTTCTCACAGTAGACACTAGACATGGCACTTAGTGACATGGTGGGTTAGGTCATAGGTTGGACTTGATGATCTCAGAGGTCTTTTCCAACCTGATTGATTGATTGACTGATTTAATGGTTGGACTTTATGATCTTGGAGGTCTCTTCCAGCCTTGATGATTCTATGATTCCGTGGTTGCGATTCCATCAGTTTGAGATCTCAAGAGAAAGCAAAGACTTGCAGCCATCACTGCCTAGTCCTGTCATTCCCAATGCAGTTGGTGCACAACTGTCCTACAAAGCACATGTTCTGCACTGCCAACAAGACCTGCTGTCTGGAAATTTTCAGGCTGCAAAATCCAAGTGTTTAAATTCTTCCTCACCTTTCAGTCAGTCTCATGATCAGCTCCACCATCTGCCACCATCAAGAGGCTGCCTGCGTGTCACACTGCTCTGCCTCTTGACATGTTTGGAGGTGGAAAATCAGCTGCAGCCCTGAACTGGCAGTTCCTCCGTTCGCTGTGTTTTTAATGTCAGAGTAGCAAGGATTTGGGGGTTTTTGTTTGTTTGGGGTTTTTGGATGATCAACACTTTTTCATCCTTAACCATTTCTTGTGCCTGTTCCTCACATCACACCATGATTCCTGAGGTTTGGTGAGAACAAGTGCCTCAGGTGAAGTGTCCTCCTAGGGGAAGAGCCACTGCCTTTTGTACATGAAATATCCTTAGTTCAGTCCCATTGCACCACGTTTATTTTGCAACAAGACTTTGCAAGTTCAAATCTTATCACAAACAGCTATCACTCATTAGAAAATTAGCCTATTAAGAAACATGCTTACAGAGTAATCTTCCATCTTTGTCTTTGAGATAACAATGAATTCAAAGTGTGGATAGGCTGATGCCAAGGATTTTTCCCTTTATGGTAACCCTGTCATTTGATTTCATCCACATACAGAAGAATTTGTTTAAATGCAAATGATTTCTTTAATGAAAGAAGAAAACTTCTCTATCGATTACTATTTGTTTCAGCAATTCCAGTGGTAGGACTCCATTATTTCCAACCAGCTTTACTTCTTCCTTACACATAATCTTGGTTAATCTCAGCCCAGATAACATGAAATGATAGGGAAGATTTAGGGGAAGATTTTGTAAGAGGAGGGGAAGGTTATATGGTTCTCCCAATTGCTGCATCTATCCACTGGCAGTGTAGGGTGTGCTGTTTGGCTCCTACTGGAGCTTCTTCTCGAACAACCATCTCTAGGAAATGCCTTTTATCTCCTTTGAGGTATGACAAGATGCCAAAGCTGGTTCAGATACAGACATAGCCACTATCTCCCAGGGTTGTTTAGTCTGGAGAAGAGGAGGCTCAGGGGAGACCTTCTCACCCTCTGCAACTCCCTGACAGGAGGTTGGAGTCAGGTGGGGGTTGGTCTCTTCTCCCAGGCAACCAGCAGCAGGACAAGAGGGCACAGACTCAAGCTCTGCCAGGGGAGGGTTAGGTTGGGTATTAGGAAGAGATTTTTTAGGGAGATAGTGCTCAGGCATTGGAATGTGCTGCCCAGGGAGGTGGTGGATTCCCCATCCCTGGAGGTTTTCAAGCTGAGTCTGGATGTGGCACTTAGTGCATTGTCTATAACCACAGTAGGGTTGGACTTGATGATCTTGCAGGTCTTTTCCAACCTGGTTGATTCGGTGATTCTATGATAAGGCAGTGCTGCTGGGGTGAGGCACTCAGAGCAGCATTTGGTGCAGAAATAAGAGTTGTCACCTTTTTAGTGCCAGATAAGAGCAGAGGAACACAGGACAAATGTGTTGGATGGTATCAAAAGCCCTTTCAGTCCTGTCCCCAAGAGCAACTATGATGGCTGCTTTGTGTGAAAGGAGTCACTCACACACAGAGTGACCCACACATTTGCAATCCAACAGTCAGTATTGCAGGTGATAGAAATACTGATTTTATCATGTTTTGGTGCAAGATGATCTGTGGCAATTTGAGTTTCCTCACAGTGTGAATGTATTGCTGTTTCCAGTTATGAAACCTTGATGAACATTACTTATCAGCATTCAGCAGTATCAATAACTAATTCTGATCTATTTTCCAATGAAAATAGATATTTCAAACATTCCATTCTAGATTAATAGTATATTTTACACTCACATAGACACTTTGATTCCTTTTGTCCCTAAATTCTTCTGTTTTAGCTTCAGCCAATACAATTTTTCATCACTCACTCTCATCCCACCTTATTTTTTTCCATATAGGAAATTGAATTAAAGATCAGAAAAGCACTGGAAAAGTTTAAAACATGTCCCTGTTGGAGGCTTCATGTTTCAATAACTCCTTAATATGTACTTTTTAATTATCAGGTAGATTTTAGGAGGGAATATTTGCTATTTTTAAGTAAAAGCAAGCAGCATGACATCAGTGGATGTGTCAGTGTCAGCAGCAGTGTGACATGTGCTGTTTAATTCCACAGTGAATAAAATCAGGGCAACGCTGCACTGCATTAAAGGGAATCATATTTACCACATACCTTGTTCTGAAAAGTGAGTTTTCCTAAATCAATCCCAAACTGTCAAAAAAGCAGATATGGATGGTGATATGCAGAGAATGATGTGTAAGTGGTGTGCATAGTACATAGGGTCAGGCCACTCTTTGCAACTCAGACTTGTACTTTGGAGTACATTGCCCTGCCAGCATATGTTCCAATGCACCAATGTTGTGTCAGAGGAAGGTCTGCACCACCAACACTCGTGATCTCCTGCTGGTTCATCAGCTTGTCACTTGGTCTCCTCTAAAAATACCAATCAAAACACTCAAAACAAAAATGCATTTGTAATTAGGCTCCCAACAACTTGGGATAGTTGAGTACAGATATGGAGAGATGGATAGCCCAGAAAGCTAATTTAATCCTGGGCTGCAGCCACAGGAGTGTGGCAGGCAGTACTCGGC
>NW_008652852.1:9378-17942 GCF_000695815.1 Acanthisitta chloris
TGGAGCATCTCCCCTGTGAGGACAGGCTGAGGGAGTTGGGGCTGTTGAGCCTGGAGAAGAGAAGGTTGTGTGGAGACCTCAGAGCACCTTGCAGGAGCTGAAGGGGCTCCAGGGAAGCTGCAGAGGGATCTGTGTTAGGAGCTGCAGGGACAGGACAAGGGGCAATGGGCACAAATTGAAGGAGGGGAGGTTAGATTTGATACTAGGAAGAAATTGTTACTCTGAGGGTGGTGAGACACTGTCCCAGGTTGCCCAGGGAGGCTGTGGCTGCCCCAACCCTGGCAGTGTTCACAGCCAGGTTGGATGAGCCTTGAGCAACCTGATCTAGTGGGAGATGTCCCTACCCAGGGCAGGGGTTGGGGCTGGATCATCTCTAAGCTCCATTCCAACCCCTTAACACACTATGAAACTGTGATACCATGACAGCACTGATTTATCAGTGTCTTAGCACATGTGGAATGACTCAAAACTTGTCTAAATTCACCATTTGAATCAGAAAAGCTGCAGTGGCATCTGGAAAGAGCAGATGGACTCAGATACTCTTGTGTGTCTGATGTCTTTCTCCTCCTGGGACCCTCTGTCAAGCCCCCCCAGGGCAGCTTAGTCCTGGCAGTGAGACCCTGCCCTGTGGGGAGCACCCATAGCTCCTGGCTCACTGGGACCAGCTGCCTCCACTCTGCCCTAGCTCATAATACTAAGAGTCAAACAAGCTTTTTCATATAATACAGGGCAAAATTAGTAGCTGTTAGCACTCTGTTTCAATAAAGCTCTAAAGCAAAAGCAGCAGCAACCTGTCATGCTAGGGAGCTGATGGATTTGCTTAGTGGCCCTAAATCACTGTGTTTATCTTGGATTCTGAGCTAATGAAAGGGTGCAGTATGCTGCAAGCCATGGAGCTTAAGCTCCATTAACTAATCAATTTCTAACTCTGGGAATTAAAAAAACCGGCTGTGGCCAACACGATATCACTTGTGCAGCTGCAGAGGAGCAATGTTCAAAGCAGGTTTTTACCAGCTGTGTGAGAACTGGGTGACAAAGGAGATGCACTTTGTTTGCTGAGGGAGAGGAGGGTGATGAAACAGGGCAGAGAATGCCACGGACGACTCATGTGCTTTGGGAAGTATAAACATGGGAAGAAATAAATGGATAACCATCATGGGTGGGATGCGGTGGGCACAGCCCAGCAAGCAGTGAGTCTATGATGCTCTGCAGCAGGAGAGATCCCTTTTGTGTGGCTTCAGAAAGGGAGAGGAATGTGCCTTTGTGCTATTCCTCAGACAGATTTCCCCGTGAGCTGCTCCAGGCTCGGTGGATATTGTTCAGGTATGGCACTGGAGTTTGCAAAAGCAGCAGCCTAGCCCCGTTCCCAGGTTAATTAGCTGTGCCCTTCAGCGAGGATTAGGAAAGATTTGAAAGCATCTAAAGCCAGGGAGGATTCGAGCAAATAGCCCAACTTCAGGGCAGAGTCTATTGCCAGGGATTCGACTTAATCGGGATCTGTGTCAGCTGCCCCGTGTAGGGCACTTTATTTTAGGTAAACATTTGCAAATGAACTTTTTGTATTTGTGGCATCGGTTGGGAAAGGGAAAAAAAAAAGGGATTTCTTACCAGCAGTGTCGGTATCTGAACGCGACAGAAACATTTAGACCTTTCAAACAAAATGTCAAGTTGTTCCTATTGAGTCAAATTCTTGCAAATTTAAGCTAATTAACATAATCACTTTCCAAGTCAAAGCAGGTCCTTCTGCTGTGCTTAAGTGCTTTAATACATGAACACACTCCCATTGCCACAGCCTGTCTGTTTTATGCCTGTGGGAAGCAAAGTGGAAGTTATGAGTACACAAGGGGCTTTTTTTACTCCAGGCAACAAAATTCTACATGGACATAAATGTAACTTTACTATGATCATTTTTTATATAGAATGATTATTTTCCTGAGCCAACTGGGAAGCATGATCCAGTTGAAATGCCTGGGACACAGAGAATCACAGAATCATTAAGGTTGGAAAAGACCTCTGAGCTAATCAAGTCCAACCTGTGACCGAACACCACCATAGCAAATACTCCATGGCACCAAGTGCCACGTTCAGCCTCTCCTTAAACACCTCCAGGGGTGGTGACTCCACCACCTCCCTGGGCAGCACATTCCAGTGTCTAATCTCCCTTTCTGTGAAGAAATTCTTCCTAAGGTCCAACCTGATCTTCCCCTGGCACAGCTTGAGGCTATGTATATAGAGAAGGGACACAACTGACTGGGAAGGAATACTCAGTCACGATTGGTTTTACCTACAGTACTGGCCCAACTGGCCGATAAAAAGTGACAGCCTGCGTTCTAGAAAATGGAGATTTAATTCTGTTTTGCTTTCTAATGTCACCCCTCACCCTGTCACATCCATATGCTGATGCAAGGCCGTGCAAGCTCTCCCTGGTTTTGCATCACTTTCCAGGTGCTGCACTGGCAGAGCAGTGCATGGAAATGGAGATTAAAATCAAGTCATATTTTAGAGCTATTAACTTGCTACAGCTGAAATTGTACAAAGGGGAATGCTTATTTTCAGCATAAAAAATTTATTTGCCTGGGGAGCATTTGACTGCCAAAGACATACATTTGTGATCAGTGTAAGAAGTTGAAAATGCTCTTTCAACAAACAGGGTCACAGCCTGCAAGCAGCAACCCAGAACTGGAGAGAGAGGAAAGATGTGAGTCAAATTCCTGAAAAGTTTTGCTGCCAGTGGTGCTTCAACAGCAAAAGAATTCACTTTTATGTTCTAATGTGTATATTAGAGTTCTAACCAGGACAATGCCCTACCAGAAAAGGTCATCAAAGCTGTACTAGCAAACAGTGTACAAAGCTCTTCACAATAAATGAATATATTTTAAAATTAATCTTGTTTTCTGTCACTTTTCCACAGCTAATGATACATATTTTTGTTTCAGTGTGAAATAATGCAATTTACAATTTGAGGGGGAAAAAAAAGCTTTCAGCAGAGTTTTCAGCCTAAGCTATTTTTAATGCTAACGTTTTTCGTGAATAAGTAGAAATAAGAAAATGAATTGTGCTGTGAAAAAAGAAAAACACTAAACCAGTTTTTTCCCCTGGGAGATTATAAATATCTGTATGTATGGGCAGAACATTCAATTAAGATGAGAAATGTTCTGCTAAGTTTCCTGGTGATGTACTGTGAGCAAGCAGCAATACAACAGAACTGGTGAGCTGTACAAAAGGGGGTGAGGACTTTCCTAGCAAGATCCATGGAAATTAGACATTTATTAACCAGATGTGATGCAGAAATGCAGCAAATGTGGCACTTCATCAGGAGAAGGGGCAGGCTACATCAAACACCAGGGATGGGGTGGGGTTGGGTTTAGAATACAAAATGGATGTGTAAATAATAGATGAAACTAATAGGAATCATTTTGCAGATAGATGAGTGAAATTGATGGGGTTTCTACCTCTCTCCAATTCATTTCAAGCAGCTGCACAGCTAAGTCCCATCCCCAAAGAGTTAAGAAAATGTTAAATGAGTAGCTGAGATGATGGCAAGTTATCCTGAGATTAGCCTTGAGGAACTCTGAGGAAAAGAGAGATAATATTGGAATATATGGCTTTGATTTTTAGTTAAACATTATAACTTGAAAGAGTCACTAAAACTATCGAGTGCTCCCAGGCAGGGCCTTGTCTACAGGGACTGTGAAATAAGGGTCAAGTTCTTAACAGGTTTCTCACCTGTGTCACCTTTTCACAGCTCTGGCTCACCGTGCTAACCACTTGCTGGGAGGGTTTGTAGCCCAAAATTGCAGCTGCTGCTACTGCACTGAACTGAAAAATAAACCCACAGCAGCTTGAACTGCAGGAGATGTTTTCCATGAGAGGAAACCTTTGTCCTGCAGCTGGTGGACTGGATTCAACAGAAGCTTGAGGAACAAAACTAGTGAAACTCAGAGACATGTTAGAAAATTAGACATATTAGCAAATGGTTCTTCCCCCAGAGGTGTTTGGGCACTGAACAGCTCCCCAGGGCAGTGGGCACAGCTCCAAGGCTGACAGAGCTCAGGGAGTGTTTGGCCAATGCTCTCAGGCACAAGGTGTGATGCTCAGGGATGTCTGTGCAGGACCAGGAGTTGGAATGATGATCCTCAAGGATCCCTTCCAACTCTGATTGTTCTGTGAGTCTGTGACATGGGGAATTGCTGGTGGACATGCTGTGGGACTCCAAGGGCAAGGTTTGCTCATGGCCATATCTATGGTAAAAGAGTCTTGGCTTCTCTTTTAGGATTGAGTATTTTGATACTTGCAGCTTTTATGGAGCATTTCTAATCATTCTCACAGGAAAAACATGCCCCAGTAAAAGAAGAGCTAAAAATGCAGGTTTCCCTCACTCAGAAGAGACTGAAAAAAAGGAAGACAGACTCTTCATGGAGACCTGAGAAGAAAACAGCTGCTCTAAGGCTTGGAGAGCACAGGTCCCAAGGAAATCAAACATAGAATCATAGAATTTAAGATTTGGAATGGAGCTTAGAGATGATCCAGCCCCAACCCCTGCCCTGGGCAGGGACACCTCCCACCAGAGCAGGTTGCTCAAGGCTCAGCCAACCTGGCTGTGAACACTGCCAGGGTTGGGGCAGCCACAGCCTCCCTGGGCAACCTGGGCCAGTGTCTCACCACCAGAACAGGCAAAACTTCTGCCTCACATCTAACCTCAATTTCCCTCCTTCAATTTGTGTCCATTACCCCTTGTCCTGTCACTGCAGTTCCTAACACAGAGTCCCTCTCCAGCTCCTTGTAGGCCCTTCAGATATCAAAAAGTTGCTCTGTGTTTTGGCTGCATCAGAAATTAGAGAGGATTTAAAGAATTGCTACAGCTGCTGAAGACAAGGAAACAAGGAGAGATGAAAGGACTGTTCCCAGATTTTATTGGCAGGGCTGTGGATGGTCTTTGGACGCTGAAGAACATCTTGATGAGCCTGTCCTCTCAGAGGGGACAGCAGGACTGTGTCTGGCTGCGGAGCTGTAGAGACACTTGGCAGAAGGAAGGAGGAGGGCGAGCAGGAGCTGCAGATGGCTGGGGGCTCTGACAGCTCTTGCTAGAAACAAGGCTGCTGGATGGCAGGTCTTTATTTTGGAGCTGAGCTTGTGCCACTTGTGACTACAAGAGGGGGAGAGAGAAATGAAAGCTGACTCTGAAACACAGCTCCTCAGCTCTTGGTAATTAGTTTATACCTTTCTCAGCACGATCAGAGCACATCTTGTCACCACCATCTAACATGGTTTCAAGTTGCCCAAAAGGAAAACATGATGTTGTTTGCTTCCCAAGCTCTTTAAAAATAAAGCTACCATTGCATGTGAGGGAGAGAGAGAGCTGTGTGGAATGGAAAGAGCAAAGGAAGAGTCCTGAGACATTAATTATGGGAGGAAAGCTGGTTGCTGATGCAAAGGCTCCTGGTTAAGAGCAAAGGGCATGCTGCTGGGATGCAGAGGAAAACACGACAGGACACATCACCATCATCTTCTTGGTCTCTAAACAGCAGATCAAGTTAATCTGGGGAGACAGGCTGAAGGGAAAATACTTTTTTTTATTCTGCTTCATTCTTTTGTATCAGTGTTTAACTTTGCCAGTGTGTTACTACAGAGAGGATCAAAACCTTCCAGCTCTGCATTCAAACCCAATGTTTCACCATTCACGGATGGATCAAGGGCAGGATGGGAAGCTTCAGGTATTAAATTCTCTGAAGTAAACATGGTGAAGGCTGCAGCAGATGTTTTGATGTCAGGTTAGTCTGGCAGGTATTCACAGCCTACATGAATTCTCGTTTTCTTGCTTTCAGATTATTATATCTCTTTTTCTGCTCACAGTATTGAGGCAACACAAAATTTGGCTCTAGTCACACACTGGGAATATCTCTGTAGTCACTGCAGAGCCACTTCTCCAAGCAAATATTGAGTCTAACTAAACATGGTGAATGAAGAGGCTCTTGGAGTATAAAGTAGAGGTATAATCTCTGAGGTTTTAACCAAGGCATTAGAAAGACCTAATAATAGCAGAGCTTTGCAGAGATGCTAAGATAAAGAAGAAGCATCTTGAGAATGCCTTCAAGAAAAGCTGTGCCTGTCACCAGTCACTTGGCAGCATGAAAGACAAGCTTAGACCAAAAATCACAGGGAAAAATGAAGAAGGCATAATAATAATTGTCATAATGGTATGAATCTGACATTCTCCTTGCCAGCACATCCTGGGTCACCCCATCAGATATCTCTGCAAGGCAAAACGACTCTTGTCATGTTTAAGCCCATGCTCAAATATTTCTGTAAGGCAAATTTTGCCATGGAGAAGAAGAAAATGATGGAACACAAAAGAATAAAAGGTCTTTTCTCAGTGGAATACTTCCCCACCCCACTGCCTACATTGCACCCTGTGCTCTCCTAGGCACACAAAGATGAGCTTGTCCCTCCTCTCCCCTGAGTGAGTGTCCCTCAGTGGCAAAACAAGTCCATTTGCAACGCTCCTGGATGATTTCTTCCAACAATAAATGCTATGCAGAATGTGCAGACCAAGTTCCCTGAAGTCATTAGGAAAATCAACAGGCACTTTTGCTCCAGATCCAACTTTCCAGCCAGCAAATAATGAATAACAAGGAAATCTGGTATCAATAGCTTGGAAGTTTTATTACTGTTGTCAATTTTTCCATTATTACTGTTTTTTTTTCCTCAAAGTATTATGGTTTACCTAATGTAGTGAGAAGCAGATGGTTTATTGCATATAAGTTGTTATGTGACTCTTGGAGAGGAAATATAGTGAATATTTCTTCTGTTTTTATCAGCTAAATATTTCCAATTTACTTACCAGAAGAAGGGGAAAGGCAAATATAAAATATATTGTATACAAATTGAGATATTGACAGGAAATGAAACGTAGTAATAAATACGTGAATATTTTGCTTTCTTTAAAGAAAAGAAGGTGGAGTCAGCAGCGACTCATATTTTAAATTCACAAATGCAAAGATTTTAAGGGCAAAAAGAAGAGGTATGAAAATGTGGTCTGACCTATATAACCCCTACACAGTCCAAGCCATTGATTCAGTGTAATAGTTTTGGCATCACGCTGTTAAGCTGGAATGTGTTTTGGGAAGAGATTGTCCAGTTTAGCCTTGAGAAATTCTTGTGTTGACCCAGTGATTGTTGACACTACGAGTCCTAACTTTTGGACAACTGACTTAGGAGTGAACTGTTCTGGGCAAAGAATTGCCTGTCCAAACTAGGGGAACCCTCTGAAGGTGGCAAAGTGAGGCTCAAATAGACTTGCAGCAAGGTATTTCCCTGTTTCTCCTTAATTTGGTTAGTCTTTCTAATCAATTCTGAATTCAGCAGAATTGTAATAAATTTATGATGTAAATGTACAGTTATTCCCAAAGGGATCATGTGTCAAAAAACTCCAGGTTTGCCCAGATATCTGTATCCTGTGACTCGTGGTGATGGCACAAGTGTGTACGGAAACATCCTTTTCCTGGGCAAGGGTATTTCACCGGCACTTCTTCAAGGGATTTTCTCCTTGCATCTCTGCATTGAAGATTGTCACAGTGATTCACAAACTGGAGCTGTTTGGGAGACTGTGGACATGTTGGAGGTGTTAGCCTGCAGAACACAACCAGGCAATCCTGTTTCCCTTAATGTGAAAGCATTTCAGTGTTCTCTGCTGAGAAAAGCATTTGCTGTCTGAGGCAAAGAGCACAAAGTTCATTTTCAATGGAAAAAATTATCCCAGGTGTAACTTCACAGTGTCTCCACAGACTTCCATGGATTTGTGTGAGA
This sequence comes from Acanthisitta chloris, assembly GCF_000695815.1. Lineage (NCBI taxonomy): Eukaryota > Metazoa > Chordata > Aves > Passeriformes > Acanthisittidae > Acanthisitta > Acanthisitta chloris. The sequence continues at coordinate 17,185 of NW_008652852.1, forward strand.
GAACATCCATATTCTTTAGGCTATTTTTTCCCATGACGCCTTTGCCATGAACACGCTTAAGTTGCATTTAAATCTCTGAATATGACTGCGAAAAGTGATCCTTTTTTTTCCTCAGAGATCTGTAATCTAGATAATCTGTTTTATATAAACCACTATTGATGTCAGGGAATTATAGCTAAAGGGCAACTTCTGAAAAAAGAGATGATACTATGATGAAAGTGGTGCAAGACAGGGTGAAATCTACAGTGCCTCTGCCCATGATATCCATGTTTTGTGGCTGCATAGAGGACTTCAGTCTTGCCACCAGTCTGAGTAAGAGCTTTTGTGAAGAAAGCTAAGAAAATAGCACTTTATATGCTAAAAAAGTGTATTTAATATGCTAAAATATAGTAAGAAAAAAAGCACTGCACAAAACCATCTCAGGGATGTCAAGACCTATTTTTTTAGCAAGTGGTTATGAAATAATTTCTCTGTAGACCTGAAAACCTGAGGATTTCTAGCATTTTTGGTAATGTTAGCCCTGATTTCCAACCCATTCATTAAGGGCGTTTTAATACCAAATGAACGTAAAGTATCATAAATTATGAGTAACACACATTAATAAAAGAGTTATATCACCTAATGGAGCATGAAAAATATCAATTCCTAATGAGGCTCCATGTGAAAAAAACTGGAGTATTAATACCTGTGACTGAAGAGCAGAGACTACAGTGGCTTCCTGTGAAAATGAATACTATAGATTGTCGTAGTGTCAGCAG
>NW_008652852.1:18000-26850 GCF_000695815.1 Acanthisitta chloris
ATGAGTTGGGGTGTATTAAAGGGCTCGGAGTGGCCTCGGAGTGGTCCTGCCCGCCCGGGGCTGAGCCAGGCTGAGCGCGGGGTGCGGTGCCAGTAGATGGCACTCCAGAATGTGGAACACCATCATCATCATCTCCGGGGGCTGTGCTGCCCATGGCTCAGTCAGCGAGAATTCCAGACGGGAGAATGAGCGCTGATACCTCCACCGGGTGGAAATACCTCGGGCAACAACTGGGACGTGTGATGGAGAATATAGGATCAGAGTGGGTTGGGTTGGAAGGACCTGAAAGGTCATCTGGTCCACCTCCTGCCATGGGCAGGGACTCCTTCTGCTAGCCCAGGTTGCTCCAAGCTCCATCCAACTTGACCTGGAACACTTTCATCCACAACTTCTGGGCAAGAGGGCACAGACTCAAGCTCTGCCAGGGGAGGGTTAGGTTGGATATTAGGAAGAGATTTTTTAGAGAGAGAGTAGTCAGGCATTGGAATGGGCTGCCCAGGGAGGTGGTGGATTCACCATCCCTGGAGGTTTTTAAGGTGAGACTGGATGTGGCACCATGGTCTAGTGACCATGGTAGGGTTGGACTTGATGATCTTGGAGGTCTCTTCCAACCTAGTTGATTCTATGATCCAAACTAATAATTTAGCTGCATTCTGGTTTTTAAAGAAATGTTCTTCTCCCACAAAAAGCAGCTGTATAATATGTGAATGTTCCATGATAAAAAACTTTAATGATAACCAAGAGTTCAACAGTCATTTCCTTAGAGATTTTGCTTACATTTCCATTAATAATATAAATTATAGATGCCCTAAATTATGACATTAGATACCACTTTTCCAGGGCATTCATGACTTATTTAATCTGGAACTGCATTCTTGTGTTTTTCCATAATGGACATCAAATGTCATGTCCAGATTTTATTGAGCTAACCTGCTCATAAATGACTTATTTCACAACATATGCATTATTTCTTCATTGAAGAATATAAGAATGATTGTTGCCAAACAAAAACCGAAAGGAATTTATGATTGTTCTAAGTGTTAGCCTGACTCTGGTACCAGATTTGAGCGTAATCATTAATTGGGAAGTTATCACTGGCCATGAAATACACAAGAACATTTAACTGCCTCCCACAGTGACCATAAAAATACAGAGAATGATGGTTTAATTAGCAATCCCAGAGATACCAGGCAGTGCTCAGAAGCTAAAGCACTACCAGCATTATTGCTGTGAAGAAGAAGGGACTCAGAACCTTTCCACCAGCTTGTTCAGCCTTAGGGTTTGGCTGTCAAGGAAGATAGTGATGATTATGGCCTGAAATTACCAGATTATTTTATATAGGCCTTTGACAACGATGTTGCTTCATATAGTGAAAGCTGTTTCCTTTCTCTATCTCGAATGCCTCACTTTGCTCTGATGCTTATGCAGACTTCAGTCAGAAAGTATTTCTCATTTACATGACCTAGATAGAATAATAGTGAGAAAGATGTTCCTTGATCTTTTTTTTTTCTCTTGATTTGCTACATTCAGCCTGGAAGAAAAACACAGTCATGGGAATGCATTGTTGCTTTTATGTTGGCATTAGGAAGCAATGCTAGGTAGGTTGGGGATAGATCTAGGCAGAAGCTTTGCAATAAATGGGCAGAAAACCACATGGAATAGCTTTAGGGATTGCAGAGTTTTGCTTATTTTTTAAAGAAGCTCCTTGTTTAGTGACTTTTCAAACTTGATTTCACCACAGTGGCTGACAGGGTAAGCAAGGTGCTTCCAGCCCAGCTCAGCTATGTTTGGAACCCTGTCAGGAGTGGCATATTCCATGATTATTCATTTCAGAGTCATTACCTCAGCTGGCACACTGGCCAACCTGTGTGAAAAAGTGCTCTGGACTGATTTGAACTGTGGTTACAGAAATAGTCTGAACACATCTTGACTCCATGTGGCCTTAGCTGGTGCTCAGTTGGATCCAATCCTCAGTCCCATGCCCTGTCACAGGCTCCTTTTCTGGTCTAGGAAGGCTTCCCATGGTCCTGTGACATTCTCAGCAGTGTGAGAAATAATTCTTTCTGGAAAGAACAAAACAAGAGGCAGAGGAAATCCCCAGGTACAACCATCCTTGGGCTGACATGGTGAACATACCCATGAGAGGAGTTGAAGGAACATTTCTCTGGGGTTAGAATGCTTCGTGACAAACTGGGGCCATGCAAAAATGAGGAATGAAGCTGAATAAATCATCAGCTCATGAAGGAGAGAAACAGAGTTTCTGTTTTTAACAGCTGTAAATATTTTATTCCAAGAAGTAGAACAAAGAGTTGTCCAGGAGGTTGTAAAATCCCAAAATGCAGACGAACTGTGACTAAGTAACAAGAGTGAAACCCACAATATATTATCTGATAACTAAGGTCTTTCACTTAAATTAGTTACTGCCTGAACTGTGGTGGTGGATAACAGTATGAATCAAGGCAGATGCAAACCATCCTTGTGGGGAGGAGCCTCAGTATGAGGACATGAAAGATTTAGAAAGTTCTCACTCTGAAAATGGAAGTCTTGGTACCATAATAATAGTTTTGGGTCTCTTTTGTCATCCAAGGACAATTCAAATGACTGGAAGTATCCACACTGACATTGATGGGCTTTGAATTCAGGCTCCAACCTCTTTCAAAAATATGTCAAAATATATAAAAAAGTCTGCCCAGTCGATCCCAAGTAGGAAATGTGAGACAAAAGGGCATTGACAGAATGTCTGTCAAATGACAGGAATTAGGGAAATAGTCCAAACAATCATGAATGAAGATTTTGTGCCTGTGTGTAAATGTGTCAAAATACCAAGTTCATACCTAACATAGCTTATCTCAAATCCTTCCATGTTGTACTGACCATAGAAACACCTAAGAATTTCAAAAAAGAACAGCCCCAAAACAACTTGTGCGGTTTCCAATAGCTAATAGAAATATTTATTCTCAACTCTAGCCCAGTGTTGCCTATAAAGAGAAGCACTGTGCCTTTGAAAGCTTTGTCATTATTATGCCCATTGTAAACAGCTATTTAGACAGAACTAAAGCAACTGAAAGTGGTCTCCCAAAACTCAGAGAGCAAACTGACACGCTGCTCAGCCTTCTTGAGGGAGAATTGATGTGAATGCTTTTGTGAAGATCTGTGCTCTGAGCGCTCCAAATACATCATAGAATACTAATCACACGATTTCCCATGGCAAAAGGAAAATAAGAAAGGATGGAGTGCATCACTCAGCTGAGAATGGTTCATGTCTTTGGAGATGTTTTAGGGGGGGAAGGATGCCTGATGGGATCCTTAGCTGTATAAAGAACCTGCAGGAGTATAGCATAAATTGCCAGAGGGCAGGGCTAGATGGGATATTGGGAAGAAATCCTTCCCTGTGAGGTGCTGAGGCGCTGGCACAGGTTGCCCAGAGAAGCTGTGGCTGCTCCATCCCTGGGAGTGTTTGAGGCAATATTGGATGGGGCTTGGAGCAGCCTGGGCTGGTGGGAGGTGTCTCTGTCCATGGCAGGGGGTGGCACTGGATGGGCTTTAAGGTTCCTCCAACCCAAACCATCCCATGATTCTCTGTGATAAATATTCCATTTGTATTTCATGTTTCCCCCACATGAGAAAGAGAGGACAGAGCTGATGTTTGGAACATTAATTCTGCCTCTGTGGAGGGAGACAGACATGGTAACATCATAATCTTCTTCCCTGGATGTGCTGGGGCAACTTGGAGCAGTGCAGGAAGAAAGGGCATAGGTGAAAGATCACTGAAGAGCAAGAGACAACTGCTTTGTTCTGCCTTTTGTTTTTTCTGGAACCTATTTCTCCCCCTAAGATAAAATACTGGGGCTGCAGGGCTCAGACAATGGAACAGAGACAGCATGTACCTTCTCAACCACAGGATGCAGAACTTGTGCTGCATGAGGTGCAGAGAGTCACAAATGGGTCCAAAAGTGCTATTTGGCAAAGCTCATTAAAGTGTTTCACCTTCATCTGATGGAAGGGTAGCAAACTTCAGGATCAGAGCTATTTAAACCATTTTCTTTCTTCACAAAAAAGGCAGAGACTGACTTATGGTCCCAGTGCTAAGAGTCAAGATACTTGCTGTTCTTGTCTGTCTTAAAGTGCTGCTGTAGTACAAATTGGCTCTCGATGCCGTCATTCTTCCACTACAGAATGAGCAGCTCGCAGGGGGAAATATTCTGCCTCTGAATGTGGCCAGAAGGAAAAAGAGTTTTCTCCCAGTAGTCTTTTTCTTGGGTAAGACTTTTTATACTGTGTTTGACATTCTGAATTGCATGATTACATAGTACAAGACTCCAGCAACATTTTGCATTGTAAAGATGGAGATGCTCAGCATTTTGCCAGATGCCGAGCGATATTCTGATGTTTCTGTCCTCACTTTAAGCTGAGTGACAGTCAGCATATTCACAATGAAGACAAGACAATCTGCTATCAAGTTACAGTAGTGACATTTTCCCCGATGAAGATCCCAGAGCTTGTTGGAATAAAGCTCCTTAAAACTCTGTGGCTGGAACAGCGCCAGCTTGAATTGCTCTCTGTGTAATATAATGTTATATTTGTGCCAGTCTAATAAGTGGATCAGTGGGTAGAGGCTTTGGTAAGTAAGTCTATACGTACTGCACCATTTCCTGGCTCGGTGCTCGGCGTGTTGCAGGCTGTGTGCAGTGGGGGAGGTGCCAGAGCTGATCAAGCAGTGTAATTTTATACATTACTGAATCAGTGCAGGAGAAACCTGGAGGGACAAAGCATCATCTTCTCTTTGAACTGCACTGTAAAATCCGACAGCTCTCTTAGCCCAGCCATGCTCTGATACGTTGTGGTTTTTTTCTCTCCTTTTTCCCCCGGTTTTGGTGTGAATGATAAAGTGATCTGATGATGGCTCTCGTTATGGAACCTATTAGCAAGTGGACGCCCAAGCAAGTAGTGGATTGGATGAAAGGTAGGATCGTTTATTACTGTGTATCGTCTGTACTTTGGCAATTTACATAGCTGCTCCTGCATTCTTTGTTTTGGGCAGAGTTTATTCAGTTCTGGGAAGGCTGCTCGGCTCAGGAGTTGTTCCAGACAGGGCTGAGCAGAGGCTGGTTGAGCTGTGTCGTGGGAATCGGGAGCGGAGCAGGATCAAACGCCCTCGCTGGGAAACGCAGGCACGAAGTGTTGGTGTCTCGGGGCTCCATTGTGCCTCGCACACCGGAACGTTGGATGTTTGGCTGCTTTAAATTTGCCCTGGTTGGGTCTGTTTGGCTCGGATCAGGTGATCTGATGCAGTGGCTGTGCAGCACTTGTCTGTAGTTTAGGGTACCACAAGGAGCATAAGGTGCGGGCGGGTGGACTGAGGAATTCTCCTCCTTTAGTGCCATGTCCTGATTCGTTCAGGCTGCCCAGCTGGCTGCTCTGGCTCGTGTTCCCTGTGCCCAGCGCTGCTGCCACGTCCCCGTGGCCGTGCAGGGCTCAGCGCGACCAACTCATCCCCACGAGTTCCTGGCGGTGCTGATTCCCCTGCACATTCGCAGCTTCGCAGCACAACCCTCAGCTGTGACATGTTGTGCCTGGCAGTGCTCAGCTGTGCTGCGAACAGCTCGGGCTGGATGGGAGGCTCGGGGATCCATGAGAAGTGGTTGAGGTTTCTCGGAGCGGAGGGAGGGAGGGAGGGAGGGAGGGATGGATTCCCACGGTGGGATGCGTTAGTGTCGCTGTACGGTGCTGCTGATGAGCTGTCTGTCTCCCAGACAAATCCTTCCTGCCACGAGGGATCTCTGTTACATAAGGAGAGGTGCAAATTTGGGGTGTCTGTTACTCAGGGAAATGATGCTGTGATGTGGTTGCTGCACTCGTCAGAAGGTTGAATTAGTGGCCCATGATAATGTCTTTAAAGCTTTCAGAGTGTTCTCGTTAATAAGGGAATGGTTCTGATCTCATTTTGCTGAGCTACATCTCCATACTTCACTGAAATTGGGCTGTTTAGGTGCTTGTCAGGCACACGACTGTTAGGAGCTAATTATTCTTTTGTAAGTGCTGGGAGACAAACGGTGTCTAGGGGTACATACGTCGTTTGTTTCTCAGGTGCTTGTGAACTGGGGGTGATTGGGAGGTCTAAGCAGGTCATTGGGATTGATCCCAAACCCATTAGATCTAGGATTGATCCCCATGCTCCAATGTCATTCTGTGAAATCAAACCCCAAGGTACATGCAGAGGAGTTTTCTGATCCACACCTCAATTTTCAGTACAGAAAAGAGTTAAAAAGTGGACAGCTCCTTGTGCTGGTTGAACTCAGGACCTGACTTATGATGCAAATTAAATGCCAAAGTGTATAGAATACTTGTTGCTAAATTTAAAAATACTTCCTGCTACATTTATTTTTTTTTATCCTCTTTGATGGAAATTAATTACGTGTCAGGTAACATTGATCCATGCCATGTAGTGCATGCCAGGGGAAGCAAGAAGGTCACACAAACAGAAGGTTTTTAAATGTCTGGAGTTGCCTGACAGTTAGATTTCTCTAGCAGACTGCACAGTGCATCCATGGGGACGTCTGGAGTAGGCAGTATTGTCAGTGCTGTGCCTCTGGGCTCAGGCATAAACAAGGATAATGCAATGAACATTGAAGTATTTACAAGACTTGGGTTTGCCTCGGTAACATGAGCTACACATCCACAAGGAAACTTGCCCATTTGTCCATTTTCCCCACACTGATACCACAAACCCTTTTTTATCCCTTTACTCCCTTCACGAATGCATAGCTGAGCTGCAGCCAAAGAGAAGCTCTAACCCCCGCAAATGGCAGCAGAACAGGGTTAGTTTGAAGCTACTTGGAAATACCTTACTTGGCAAAAATTGCCCAGTTATGGCCACTGTTTGCCTGTGTTTCCATGTGTGCTGTGTGTCAGCTCTGTTAGCCCCAGTCATTCTGCTCAATGCCTGTGTCAGAGAGGCTGAAAGTCTGCACAGGTAGTGATTTTCAGTGATAAGGTAGTTTCACCTACACTAAATGAGCTCTTCTTTGACAGCAATAAAAGAGAAATTTAAGACATTTGGGGAAATGACTACTTTATGCATGAGGAATATTATTATTACAAGAACAACATGTTAATAAGCAATATAACAAATATTGCAACTGTAATATACCTTTTTTGGGGGTTAAAATATATACAATTGGTTTTATTTGTAGATATTGCAGATTCTAACATATTTCCCAAGGAAATGATAGTAATAAACTTTTAAACTTGTGTTTCTCATCATTGTTTAAGCTATTGGAACTTTTAAAATCAGTTAGCAAAGTGCATGGTTTGAAGCTAACTAGCAGTGAGTGCCAGCAACATCAAGGAATTGTGGAGGAGATGGAAGAAAGCCACAAAACTGATGTTAATAGCTTGAGATTTGGCTTCCCAGAATGTGTCCTGGTTGCAGTGTCTATCAGAGCAGCAGCTGCAGCCTGAGCCCCCCCAAGAGGAGACACCCTTCTGTTCCTTTCCTTAAGGAAATGTTACTTGCCAAGAAAGTAAAAATTGGTAGGCTCTAAGGAACATTATTATGACAAGTTGGCATCTTGTATTTATCCACAGTTGCCTTCTTGGGAATGCATTCAGCTGGAATTCAGTTAGGGAGCTGCAGCTGATGGTGTGGGCAACCTGAAAAGGCCATGCAAGTCTGGGTAAATTGATTCCTGAGGCTCTCAGAGGATCTAGAAGTGAAAACTCTGCATAGTTTTGTGTTAAAAGGATTTCTTTAATACAAAAACATCAGGTAAGGTTTAGCAATTCCACAGCAGAAGGCACTGTGGTTAAAAGGAAAAGTTTGGAAGCAGCTGAAAACATGAATTGGGAAGGTATTTTCAACACCAGTTTTAAGTCACTATTCTTTTTTCTCCCCAAATTTCCCAACATGTGAAATGCCTCTAAATGGTTTTCACTTCAGCAAATGAGCATGTCCCCTGGTACACTCCATTTCATACATAACTCACATGTTTCCCTGGGGATATTACTATGGACCCAAAAGGTACTTTAAGAAAGAACTTTGCCTTACTCAGATTCCTTTGTGGCACTGTTGGAAAACCAATATTACCCTTAAAGCTTGTATGTGAAGGATCAGAGTAGGATCAGAGTAGGTAAGGATAAGAGTTGGTTTGTTTTTCCCTTGATTAATACATTAATGTGAGTGATAAACTACACTTCAATATTTGCACCTGCAGTGCTTCTGCCTGGAGACTTTGGTTGCTTTTTGGCCCAGAGTCTGGTGTGAAGCTCAGTGGCACTTTGCAGGTTGTCAGTGAGCACTCCAAACCCAAATCCATCTGTTCTAACACACACTGTGGCAGGGAGTCCTGCACAGAATCCGAGGGTTTGGGGTGCAGAGAGGAGTTAGGATGTCTTCCTGAACCAATAAAGGCATGTCAGTCTCCATTGCAAGTGGAATCTAAAAGGTGTTCTCTGCACTTTCACAACTAGCAGCACTGAAGATGTTGTACTTCCTCAGGGAAGCAGTTTACAAGTAGGTCATTTAAAATGTGAACTCACAGGGAGCTGACACCTCTGCCCAAAGAACTACTCACTTTCCAAAGCATGAAATGCAATGAAATGAAATACAATGCAATGAAATGCAGCTGTGCCTTTCAGGGAAGGGAATGGTACTGAACAGCTGCAAATTAAAACAGAACAGGCTATTTTTTAAGTACCTATAAGTAATAACTCCATGCGGAGTCCATGATTCAAAGTCTTGGGGACTGACAGGTTTGTCTGCCAAAACAGCCTGCAGTGGAGATTTCTCTCCTAATGAATGCTCTGCTTTAGATACTCATTTCACAACTGCAAGCCATTCCCCCCCCCCCC
>NW_008652852.1:26879-49768 GCF_000695815.1 Acanthisitta chloris
CCAACAGGAGAAGCAGAGCAGAAAAAGATAAAAATTAATTCAGTTGGTAAACTGATTAACTGTGCTGCACTGCTCCTGTGCTGAATAATTATATGTTTAGCTGAAGGGTTTTCCTTAGCATGTAATTCCCTGATTTCAGGCTGGCTCAGAGAAGAGAAGGAAGGGAAGGAGGGGGAGCAGAGAGCAGGGAAGCTGATGACGTGAGTGGACTTGTTAGCATTCCCATCACGCAGAGCGCCGGCAAACCCCTCTCAGTCTTCTTTTGCTTTCCATTAGATCACTACCTGTTCTGGAGCAATGTGTCATAGCCAGGGAGCCTCCCTGACTTACAGAACCTGGTATTTAGAAAATCTTGGAATGTACTGGAAGCACAGCTGAATATTCTGTTCTCCTGCAAGTGCAGCCTGGTCGGTGCTGAGCTGGGTGATACTTGGGCTCCCCTGATCTCCCTTCATAACCTCACAGTCCCATAATGCAGGAACACAATTTCACAAGATGCAATTGGAAACTGGAGTAGATAACCGAGGTCATACCTTATTTAGGAAAAATGTAGGTTTTATGACATCTTTTCAGCTCCTCCTGAAGACAAAGAGGTTTGGAAGAGAACTGAGCCATGAATAGAGATGCCCTCGGAATTAGCACTGGATTTCCAAGCAGTTCTAAAGCAAAGGTTTTGTTGTTTTCCTTCTGCTCTCACCAATTTTACAACTGAAACAAACAATTTAGTGTTGTGGCTCCCTCTTGGATTCCTGTGTTCCACCAGCACCACATTTCCAGTTGTCACTAGGAAGTCACTGAGTCAGAATTGGCTGCAGTTCCTCTCTGATTCCTCTTAAAAGTTTTGGACTTGAATGCTTCTTAGTAATTAATTTGGGGAGCAACTGTTCAGTGTTGCAAACTATTTGCTTTAAAACAGTCAGCAGAACACATCCCAGGTCAGATTTCAAGGAACAGGTTCCCAATATTCAGTACAGTTAAGTGTTGGAATAAGCTGTCAGAACAGGTTTGGCCATTTCCTCTGTAGGAAGTTTTGAACACAATTAAGAAGAGCTCCGGAGTCCCTCAGGAAAAGTTTCTGTACCCAGCCTGTCTGCAGCAGAATGGCTTAACATCTCAGGGCTTGTGGCTACTCACACAAGATCTTGGGGTGGTTTCTGGCATGGGAATGACTCTCATCTTTGAAACGTGGAACAGCCCCAAAGAGATTAGAGCTCTGGCTTAGTCCTGGATATTTCATGGTTTTATCTCCCAGAATACCTGTGTGAGATGTCCAAATGTCTAAAGCTCAACAGTCTGAATGTTGTTTCTTGTAGGAAGTCAACAGCACAGCCAGCTGAGAGCAGAAGACATGGTGCTGGTCAGAGTCTCAACCCCAGAAGCAAACACTTACCTGTTCCACAGTTACTAACACTTTACAAAAGGCCCATTCCTTTCAGCCTAGGAGGTTAAGATATCACAGAGGGCTGAGAAGACTGGCAGGCTAACTGAGAGCCAGTACCCTCAAGGCTTTGAGAACTTTTACTTTTAATTCAACTTGTGCACCACTGGTAGCTTGGATGGACAACAAAACACTCTGCGGAGTCCATGACTCCAGTTTGTGCCTTCCCAGAAACTGAGCAAAGTATTGTACAAAGACCTCCCTATAGCAAGTCTGGCTGTAATACTCCCTGGAAATTATTTGGCCAAGGTATTTCTGCATCACTATCACTGTTACCTCATTTTTACTAACATCTCCTTGAGGAGCAATTAGGAACTGGTCCATATATCTTCCAAGACCTGACTGGATTAGCACTATCTTCATAAAAGATTTCAGCAGCAGTTAGCAATGTAATGGGCTGTATTTATTCTGAAGTTTCCCTGTCCATAAAGCAGATACATTCAGAACCTTTTTAGGGAATGTAATTCTGCCCCCAGAGAAAAGCCTGAGCTGAATGGAAGTCCCTGAAGTCACATTTCTCAAGCATAACTAATCTTCCAGGTCATTATGTAAAGCAATGTATTGCCTTGCACCTTAATATCAGCATCAGACACCATTGTCATGCATTGCTGTCTTGTAACCTTTACCATGGTTATGTCACATTATGCAAAATTCCCAACCTTCTCCTTGTTCTGAGTGGCAAATTCAGGAGAGATCAACCTTCTCCTGCTCTCCATTACTTCACTATGTTTCATGTCATGGAGCAAAATCCAGAATAAATTGCATCCTGTGGATGACACTTTCTGACCACATTAAATGAGGCACAGTATGTCAAGAGACTGCAAAGATACTGATCCAGCTGAGCAATAAGGTACTCTCATGGTTTCTTCCCAGGCTTTCTTGCCCTAATGCCAGGATCTAAATTTTTTCCTTGCTTTGGCAGGGATGACACCAACCCATGTACCACAACACTGAGAACTGTGCTTAACACTTTTCCCAGTGTATAAAATGAGTATTTCCTAGCAAAAGAGCAGAATATCGCAGTGTTACAGGATTTCTGGCTGCCTAAGCTGGAAAGCAATTGGAGAAACATTACAGTCTGCAGCAAAATACATTAGGAATAGCATTTTAGTCCATGTTGGAAAAACACTGTCTAGATGGTGAAGTGTCAGGCAAAGCTCTGTTCCAATTCCTGCCTCAAAACCCATGGGAAGGCAGTTCCATGCTTCCTGGGTCTGTCCTCAAGGTGGTTTCCTACATCTTGAGTAGAGAAATATTCCTGCCTAGTGAAATTTCTATGCATCTCATTCTGGTGGGTTGAATCTCTTGCATTTCTGTTTGCAATGAAGGGAAAAATGTGTGAGGCACATAAATATTCCAAGTTGCATATGCCAGGAAAGTAGAAAGTGCATTACAATTTGTCCTTTTGTACAATTCTTTTAACACCTACAAAGGTTTAGAAGCTAAAAAAAGAGAGGATTTAGCCTTTTGATGCCATTCTTTCTGAGAACAGCTGTCCTGCCATGCTGACAGAAGTGGAGTTGTAATTCTGCTGGAGAAATTAGTGACTCTGTTGATACCAAATGAAGCATTTTACTTGATAAACTACAACTTGATAAACTGTAACTGCAACTATTGAATATTGCTGAGCCATAATAAACATTCATCCTCTCCACCCAGAATAATTTTGCAGATGTCTTGTAAATGCTACTTTTGTAGTTTAGGGTTCTTAGTAAACATGAAACTTTCCTCTCTTCCCTGATGCCACTGTAGTGATGAGAGGAGCTGGAAAGATGGAGCTTCATGAGTTGTCATTATATAGGACTCAAAAGAGGAGAAAAAAATATGAGGTTGTATATGTGAAGAGCTCTAGTGATGAATCAAAATGAAATGATTTCTGATTAACTAACACTCAAACAGCTCCCAACATGTTTCCTTGTTGACCTTCTCTAGTGATGCTCTCAGAAGAATTCAAGGCCAATGCAATGTTTGGGTTTTCCTACTCGAATTCTCCACCAACTGCTTTCCAGTAAAGATGAATTATAAAAAGCCTGTGGTGCATTTTTAGTTCGAATGTAGGTGGTATGTTTGAAATAAAAATGTAGCAGGCAGTAAGTAATTTGGCAAAACACATTCAGCTTTATTCCCTACAAACACATCCACCTCTTTCATTCTGAACATCATACAAAGCCTGGGAGAACTCTGTGGATTTCGGGGGTTCTTAAGGCAGAAACTGTGTCTTCCATAAGTGCATTGAAACCACCTCAGCTAGAGAAAGGATCCATTGGACACATCTGCTTTTCAGTTTACATGGAAAGCTTAGACAGACAGTGGTGTCATCAGCCTGACAGCTCAGACATGGCAATGAGCACTTGAATCAAGAGCATGTTAGAGCTCCCTCTCCACCAGCTTCCCCTCTTCTCTTTCTGTCTCTCTCCTCCTGTTTGTTCAGATTCCTGTCTAGCAGCATGTTTCTTGCCTTTTTCATAATGAGACAGAGAGTAAGCACCAGATTGTGAAGGAATTTGTTCATTTAACATCAGAAAATTCCAGCTCTGGCCTTACATATCTTGGAGAGAGCTGCAGTGATTTGGAAGTGAACTGCATTCGAAATCCAGAAGGAGAAAACCACCTGCCTCAAGAAGACAAGCACAGCTTCTGGGAGCCTTAAGGTGCAGTTGGAAGAGAGCAAATATTGATGTTTCATTGATTCTCCATTAAAATCTACTCTGAATATCCGGGATGCTTCTCAGTTCTCTTTCAGACTATGAAATGTTGCTCCCCTGGAAGATGTGGGGGAGGTAGTTCAACTGTGGTATCTATCTATTAAATCCTTTCCAATGGATGGGAACACACAGGTTGCCAAAAGAGGTTGTGGCTGCTCCATCCCTGAGTGTTCCAGGCCAGGTTGGATGGGGCTTGGAGCAACCTGGGCTGGTGGGAGGTGTCCCTGCCCAGGGAAGGGGGTGGGACTGGATGGGTTTTAAAGTCCTTCCAACCCAAATCATCCTGTGATTCTCTGATCTTCCACTATCCAGGAATGTGCTGCAGTGGGCACATTCCTAAATCCAGGAAACACATACAAGACATCTGTTGTTGATCAGATCAACAATGAGCTCATCATGAAAATGCCCTAAATAACAGAACACTCAGGAGGGGTTTTAATTGCCTATTGTCAGGAGATTTGAATTGCTCATTGCCAAACCACACTGAGAATTTTCCTTGGTTATACTGAAAGCAACTTGATGGTTTACAGAGGAAAAAGACATTCAAAGCAGAGAAAAAACACCTTGAAATTGCATTTGTATCATGCAGTTGGAGGGAACAGGTAGAGCAATGTAAGAGAAGTTCAGAACTAATAGAGTTTAGAATATTCTCTACTTGAATGTCATATAAAAAGAAATGGATCCATTTAGGCCAGTAGCTCAGCAATGCTGTTCTTCCAGAAATAAATGATGGAGAATGAGGAGAGCTAGTGAATAATCCATCAAAGCAAAAAAAAAAAAAAAAAGGCAACAAATAATTAAGCAATAAAACAGATAAATTATAATAATAAACAGGAAATTTTCACAGAGAAAAGAAAAATAAAGATAAAGGATAAGTTAAAAATGTAATTTTCTTCGAAAAATGGAGGAAAACCCTTCTCAAGGCTTTCATATGCTGGCTTAAAACACTAGGAAATGTGCTAAGGAAGATATCACCCGCTGAAAGAAAGATACACTGAGGCATCATATTAGCTGTTTCTGGTTTATCTGATAATTCTCAGTAGAAATTATCAATGGCTTTTGTGGCAGGAGCAGAAATCATTATTTGCATATCAGCAATGAGGCAACACTTTAACTAGAAACCAAATTGCTCAAATGATCATTCAATGAAAGTGTTTTAATTCAATCTCTGAGTCATTCAAAAAGCCATCAATATCACTTAGGATGTGAAAAGAAGCTTTTCTCTTCCCCATTTGTTGTGGGCTGCTCTTGGCATGTTCCTCCCACTGCTGAGTTCCACACGTGCTGTGGATCTAAAGGTAGTTTGGTGGTTGTTTAATTAATAAGGTCTCCTTTATGAGGCCCTCTGGGATCAAAACAGCAGAACATTTAGTGTATTTCCATTTTCTTGTGTAGCAGCTTTTTCAATAGAAGGATGTTGCTATAGGAGGAGTCCTGGCATTTGGAACGGGTTCATTCCACATAACCCTTGGCATTTCACCGAAGACATTGTTTGCAAAGGTGTTTAAGTATCCCATCCGTGTGTTTGATAGATCTCCAGCTTCCATGTCATCCATCCAGGCAGGAACTCCAAGTGAACCAAGGCTGTCTGTTCTCCTGTGCAATATCAGGCTGGCATGATTCACCTCAGTGCTCTTAAGAGTTTCTTGAACCACCTGATGTCACACTTGGTTTGAATTGCTGAAATTCTCATAAAATTGCTCTTTCAAATCTCATTAAATCCCATCTTTGGAGGGGAAAGTGATAGACAATATTTCAATTTCTGCTTGCAAACTGGCAAACTGTCAGAGAAAAGGACAGAATTAAACCTTACAGCATACAGTTAAGCCATGTTAATGCCATCCTGGAACAGTCTCTGTTTCTTCTCGTCATGAAGGAAACAACAACGGGGAGAGAGCAGAAGAAAAGAAATTGCATCTGTAGTTAACCCTACTTTCTCAGGAAAAGGGCTTCATCTCAGATTTTTAGTGAAGAATTAGAAATCCAATAGTATTTCTAGACTGGAAGCACCATCCTCTGTGTTGCTTCCAACCCCAGTGACTGTGATTGCCACTTGTACCATAAAACAGAACAAGAAGTACATGTTTGGGTATTAAGTTTTCTGCAACAGATAATCTAAAGATAACTGAGGTTAAGCTGAAATTAGTGAATCTCTTGTGCAGGTGAACCTGGTCCACAAGTCAGTCTGGTAAGTGAAACAACTCTGTGAAATTAATGCATCCTTGCAGTGCAGCATCCTTTGTACCCAAGTGTCAGTGTATCTTGCAGACTGCCTGTACTGAGTGAGGTAATAAAACTGATCAAGCTGTATAATTAGGAAATATTTGTGAGGGACACTTCATATTACAGTACAGACACACACTGGTCTATTCTCTTTTTTGATTTATAGTGATGCACCAAGAGTTCTCTTCATAGAACAAACCAGTTACTAGCAAACACACAACATTTATTAAAACCATGGTCATTTCCCATGTTCATTGTCTTCCATTTTGCCTCTGTGCAATTTCTCTTTACCACTCCTGTGTTTTAACTCATTGGTTTGACTCTAAAAATCAATAAATGCTTACAGATGAGGAGGATACTAACAGGAGTTGATAAAAAAACCTACCTAGATACCTACTGAATAAAGATATAATGGGCACGTGCAGGAATGACTTATGATAAAAGCTGCAGAGGCAATTATGCAACTGTAATTGTTAATGAAACAAAGGCATGTAGTGATAGCATGAGGGGGAATGGCCTTAAGATGAAGGAGGTCAGGGTTAGATTACAGATTAGGGAGGAATCCTTCCCTGTGAGGGTGATGAGACACTGGCACAGGTTGCCCAGAGAAGCTGTGGCTGCTCCATCCCTGGGAGTGTTCCAGGCCTGGTTGGATGGGGCTTGGAGCAACCTGGGCTGGTGGGAGGTGTCCCTGCCCATGGCAGGGGGTGGAACTAGATGAACCTCAAAAATGTCTACAACTCCCTGACAGGAGGTTCTAGTCAGGTGGGGGTTGGTCTCTTCTCCCAGGCAACCAGCAGCAGGACAAGAGGGCACAGACTCAAGCTCTGCCAGGGGAGGGTTAGGTTGGGTATTAGGAAGAGATTTTTTGTGGAGAGAGTGCTCAGGCATTGGAATGTGCTGCCCAGGGAGGTGGTGGATTCACCATCCCTGGAGGTTTTCAAGCTGAGACTGGATGTGGCACTTAGTGCCATGGTCTAGTAACCATGGTACGGTTGGACTCGATGATCTTGGAGGTCTTTTCCAACCCAATTGATTCTACGATTCCGTGATCGTTTCCAAGCCAAACCATCCTGTGATTCTGTGATGCTGTGAAAGCAAAAAGTACTGTTGAACACAGATGCGCTGGCACTGGTTTACAGACCATCAGACTGGAAAGGCACACACTGATGTAAAGGTAAATATGGTGTTAACAGTTCAGAAACTGATAATTTTCCTAAATGTGTATTAAACCAATACATCATGGTGGCATTTCCATTTTTACCCTGATGAAGGTGCATTTAATATGATTGAAACAGAATTCAGCCCATGGAGGTGATAGAAAACAGGCAAAATGCTTTGCCAAGCTGTGTTAGAGCTGTCCCCTCCTCCAGTCCTGCAGACAGCTGCAGGTGCAGTGCACTGCCTGTGTTCACTGTATTGCATGGGTCACTCCTGTTTCAATCCACAGCCACATTTCAGTTCACACTGGCGTTTCACTGAAGGATGACATTGTCTTTGGGCAGCTTTTACAACTGAGTTCAGAGCTGCTGAGATGAGAGGCACTGGGTAAAGGCAGGATCATTATCAGCATCCTGTTGCTGGGAGGTTCTGTCCTTCACCAGATCAGGTAACCTGGACAAAGGAATATTTACTATCAAAGAGTAACGGAAATCTTAACTACATTGTGGCCTATTAACTCGTTTTTTGGCTCTGATGTCTCCCATATAACATTATTTCAACACAAATCTCCAATCTTGCGTAGTTCAGGGCGTTCTTGGATTGCTAAAGTGACAGGCAGAGTTGGTAGGGACTGAAAGAGGTATGAGAAGTATCCAAGTATGATAAAAGCTCTGAGTTTTACAGGTAATAAGTATTTCAAGAGCAACAACTACTAATAATGACAGGAAGACACAGTGAAATGCAGGGAAATGGCAATTAGCACTGTTAGCATCTGTAGCACATGCAAGTTTCAGTTTGGGTGTTTGCACTTCAGAATTCCACAGTGCAGGGAAACTGCTCCAGGAAAGATCTGACTAGCCATAGCTTCACCAGGGAAATCACAGCTTCAAGACGTTTTTGTGCACACACATAGCCTATTCATCAAGGGGGAAAAAAATTGAAGCATATTATTCATCTTATTTGCTGTGTTTGGATTTGAAGTGATGAGAGCAATAATAATGGTCTTGAGTATTATTATTAAGTAATATGAAACGGTTTGTCTGAAGGAATAAATAGGATTTGGCCTGTGAAGGTTCAGACATCTGGTACAGGCATATGGGTTGGGAATCATTAGATGATTGTTACAAAAATGCAAGAAAAATGTCTTTTTAATGATAGAATTGAGGCCTTCAGGAGTGCTCCATGTGCTTCCCTCCTTAAAAACTCACCTTCAGAAAATGGTTCATCTTGCACTGATTTTTGTGTGGTAAATTGTTCTCTCTCCTAAACATGTGTGTGCTGTGGGTTCATATTGCACTGAAGTGTTGAGGCTTGGTATGGGTTTAGCTAGTGGGAATGTTCTGATCATAGAACCAATGAATCACAGAATGATTTGGGTTGGAAGGAACCTTAAAGATCCCCTAGTTCCAATCCCCTGTGATGGGCAGGAACACTTTCTACTAGAGCAGGTTGCTCCATCCAACCTGGTCTTGAACACCTCCAGGGATGGGGAGTCCACAGCCTCCCTGGGCAACCTGTGACAGTGTCTCACCACCCTCACGGGGAAGAATTTCTTCTGAAAAAGAAGAAATTGCTCTGATCATCCTTTCCACTGCTCTGATCATCCTTTCCACTCCTCAGGCACTTAGAGAGGAGCCTGTTTGGCTAAAGGAACTATCCTTTGTTGCAAATATTGTAGCATGAACACAATGGATCTTGATTTAGTAATATACAAATCTGATGATTCTCCACCCAGTAACACTGTGCTGAGTTATCCTCAGGCCATGCTGGAGAACCTTCTTGTCTAAAGCCAAACTACCCTTACAGATATCTTTGCTAGATCACAGACTAATTCATGCCCAAGCATTAACCAGGAATGATTTACAGATCTGGTCATCACAAGTGTACTTATGTACCATCTAAGCTGCTACTTAGGGAATCAGAGCCTATGGGAAAATATAATACTAATTCTCTGTTCCTTTCTTTGTGTATTTTGATTTCATCTCTGATTCTGTTAAGCTAAAACATCTTCACAATTTATTCAACAAATATGAGTTGCGGCAATCTCCTTTACGCTAGGAATTTAAGCAAAAAGGCCTTGGGCTGCCCAGCATTATTAACATGGAGAATGCCTGCTGTTTCCCAGGTAGCTGTCAGAGCAGCATAAGGGGAAAAGCTAATTATTTTAAGCAGGTCAGTCAGGAAGAAAACTGAAATTCTACATAGCAGTTAGAAATTTGTGTCCTTTGACTTTGGCTGAGATTTGCTGCTGCAGAAATATGTGGGTAAAAAGGAAACTAGTGGTGAAAACACAGTGCCAATAGTTAACCGTGTCATTATATCAGGCTTTGATATGAAAGTTTTGTATGCAAATTAGCTCCTGGATTTGCATTAGGATGAGGCAGAGAAGGATGGTGAGGAAAACAAGATGTCCAGGGAGGTGGTGGAGTCACCAACCCTGGAGGTGTTAAAGAAGTGGAGAGAGGTGGGAGATGTGTGTCCTGCCAGGGCTGCAGGGAGAGGATAGAGGGAATGGCCTTGAGCTGAGCCAGGGCAGAGTCAGATTGGATGTGAGCAGAAATGTTTTCCCTGTTGTGGTGTTGAGGCCCTGGGATATTGCCCAGGGAGGTGGTGGAGTCACCATCCCTGGAGGTGTTTCACAGGTGTCTGGATCTGGTGCTGGAGGATCTGGTTTAGGGGTTCCAGCAGTGACAGGTTAATGGTTGGACTTGATGATCCTAGAGGTTTCCTCCAATCTTGATGGTTCTCTGATTCTAGGAGAAAGCAAATAAGAAATATGGGGTAGAAATCCTCCTTCTTGATATAACCACATTTTTCTACCATACAAGTGGGTAAGAATTACAGAAACCTTCTCAGACACCAGGGAAGTCATCCTGAGTAATTACACCATGATGTATTCGGCATTTTAATAAAATATTTATCAATTTTAAAAGGCTGAAATTACACTTGGGAGTGCCAAATCCCTTGGAATTCCAAGGCATTTGAATACTACAGTCTATTTACTTATGTTGAAGCAACACTGCTAGATTAAAAACTCAATGAAATCTATAAAAACATTAATTTCCTGTATCATGTGGTGCCAAAAATTCTTCTAATAATGTGAAATTTTTAACTTCCCAGATCAGTCTTACCATCGTGGAATTCTCAGTTTTGATATTTCATTTATTTTGAAGGATGAAACTGGTTAGAAAATTTTACTTTATAAGTTACAATGGACTTCTGAGTCAGCATGTCCCATCCCTGGGAGTGTTCCAGGCCAGGTTGGATGGGCCTTGGAGCAACCTGGGCTAGGGGAAGGTGTTCCTGCCCATGGCAGGGGTGAGATGGAATGAGCTTTAAGTTCCCTTCCAACCCAAACCATTCCAGGATTCTATGATGTATAGGAAAAACAACCACAAATAGGGATATGGTGCCTCAAACTGTTTACAAAACCAAACTGGTTTTATAAATGTAAAGGAACGTCCACTTTTATTTCTTTTCATCAGATAATCTGAACTGCTTTATTCACCCACAGGTGACATCAACAGCTCATGCCCTGAAAGGTGCACTGAATTCCATGGCACCACTCCTAGAATATGGGGTTATTCAGTATGTTATTGTGTCTGTGAACAAACAAACTCAATAAATCAATAGTGTCTGGTGGAACTGATGTGCCTGTGTGGCAAAGGCACTTTTTTATCGTCGTGAAAAGGAATGAATGTCAAATTTGTAGACTTGCTGAGCCAAACCTGCGTTAGCTCTGTGAACCTAAAGAGCTCGTGCAGGGATCATTTGTCTGTTCCTGTGTTCCTCCAGACACCTATGGGCTTAGCTTGGCTGTGATCCCATCGCTGATCCGCGCAGAAATTCCTTGACTCCAGCAAACTCTCTTTAATAGGGGGTTTACAGTTTTAGTAAATATTTTTCTGCTGTGTTACTTCATGTTTTTACTGCTTCTGGAGTCAGATCCTCAGAGCTGAACTTGCGTGTTAAACTGTGCATTAGACACACTTTTGTTACTGAAATATATACTACCTGTACATTCGTCTTGGAAAGAATAAGAGTAGAATGAGGTTCAGATTAGGTGTTAGGAGAAATGTTTTCCCTGTTGTGGTGTTGAGGCCCTGGGTTATTGCCCAGGGAGGTGGTGGAGTCACCATCCCTGGAGGTGTTTCAGAGGTGTCTGGATGTGGCACTGGAGGGTCTGATTTAGGGTCACAGCAGTGACAGGTTAATTGTTGGACTTGATGATCTCCTGGTCTTCTCCAACCTCAATGATTCCATGATTCTAATAACCTTGTTTTTTCTTTGAATATATAAATGGAGTGTGTCAGAAGTATCTCCATTCTAGATAGGTCTGATGGGCTGCAGCCTCAAAAGAGATGCAGATACAGAAAAAAAAAAAAAAGGCAAAGCTAATTCAGTTAATAAAAAATGATTAACTGTGCTGCATTGATTGCAGCCAGACTGATTACAGGCTTGGTTGAAGGTTTTCCTTAGCGTGCAGTTCCCTGGCTTCAAGTTGGCTTGGAAAAGGAAGGAGAATAGAAAGTACAGCAGGGAAGATGATGACGTGAATGGGCTCCTTAGCATTCCCAGCACACAGGGCTGGCAAACCCCTTTCAATCTTTGTGCTTTTCATTAAATCACTACCTGCTTTGTAGCAGCTCTTCTCAAACAGCGATTCTCTCGCATTTACATAACACAAAGGCTGGCGATGTGCTGAGTATCGCTGTGGGATGGACTTTGATGTGATCCTTAAAAACAATTGGACAGCAGCATGAAATTGAGGAAGGAGGAGCAGCAGGCTGGAGGAAGACATCAAACTAAGACAGATGGACAATTCTGGAACATTGTATTTGAACAGCCAACTCTTCTGGAAAGACAGAGCTGGGTCTTTGCAGTGTACTTTGTTACCCTCTAGAAAGCATCAGCCTGGAATGTTGATTGGTTTGAAAAAAAACCCGGAAGATGCAAAGATCAAACAAACATCAAAACAAACCAAGAAATCTTTCCTCAACCAGCACATATGCTAAGCCAATAAATGTAGGCACCACAAAGGAGAATTGCAACGAAATGAAGATTCCTCTGCCAGAGAACTCCCTGGAAAAGCTCTAACTGTCATCATCTTTGTCAGAACTCTGCAGTCTTCCTTTTTGATATTCCCTTCTTTGCAGGGAAATACTGAATTTTAGGCAGAAAATTAGTCTAATATGACAGCACATCTCCTCAACCAACCTTCCAGCACCTCTTTCTACGGTGAGAATCTGACGTTTGAGCACAAATTCCAGCCCTGGATTCTGAAACCGACCCAGGTATTTAATTACAGACTTTCACACCCTCTGCCTGGTGCCACACATGGGTTCACAGCAGCAGCTGAAGGCCTCAAGGCCACGTGGACCAGGGAGAGGAGACACATGTGAGATCTGCATCCCTGTTTGGAAGGGACACAGTTATGCTGGAGGTGAAACAGAACCAGGAGACATCATTCTCAGGGCAAGGACAGCAGGTTAGAGCAAGGACAGCAGGTTGTTTTCATATTACCGGTGAACAATATATTTTATCACCATTGAGACAGTAAAAATAATGGTTTCTTTGTGCATTAATCATAGGTGTGGAACTCCCAGAACTAAAGCCATGGGTAATGTCCAAGCCCATCATGATTTCAGGGGGTACATTGCTTCACATTGCTAAGCCACTTTTCTCATTCTCTTATTTCCCATTTTAAAACACAGAAGGGAGAACTAACTGGTCATAACCAGTCCTACACTCAAAAATATTTGTTTTAGCAATTTAATAGGGTAAAAATCCTGTCCTTAATTTCTTTTCAGTTCTGCACTGCACAGACTTTTAGACATAACCCACAGTCAGTGGTAGACATTAAGAAAATATATAAAATGTGCTCATTTCTCTCTTGGTACTCTCTGTATTATAGATTTTAATTAGTTCATGAATCTAGAGAAGACACTGGGTTTGTGTTTCAGCTCAAAACAGGCTACCCAGCCACTTTTTCTTCCCTTGAAGAGGTGCATATGTTTTCCCCCTTCGCTGTAATAAATCCATCAGACAAGATTGCCACTTCTCAAGGAGCACAGTGTCTGCTCTGCCATGCATTGACACCTCTGAGCCAAAAGAAAACTCCAGGCAATCCCCTGTGTTTCTTCATACACTTTATGATACTTCTAATCACAGAAGAGATTTTAGAGGAATTTCCATCACTTCTCTTCCTCTTGATTCTGTTTTTTCCTGGCTGATGTAATCTCACAGTCTCCTTTGTAGGTAGCAAGGGAAAAGAAAGAGGAGAACAAGAAATTATTCCGACACTTTTTTTCCCTAGGTTTCTCCCATTTGTCAGCCCTTCTCCTAACGGTTGTTACAAAATTCCGAGGCATGGTTAGCATGTGGAACAGGCACAGTACAGCTGAGTTACACAGTTTTCACATCACTTCTTGAATTCCTAACCAACTGCTCCGTTTGAAGTGTTCCAGTAGGAGGAAACGAGAGTAAGCAATTAAAGGGAGGGAAAAAAGGGATAAAATGATAAGTAATTTGATTCCATAGGACATATTTTTTGTTTGTTTTACACAGATAGAGTTGCACGGGCTCATTCCTCAGTACATTTTGTCTCAGAAGACTCAGTGCTTCAAACACAGGAAGGAGCATCCCAGGATGCTGCCTAAATGCAGCCTGATGTGCATGTTCTCTCCCTAAAATGCCTGATCTTGCTCATGCTGAGTTCAGGAGCTGAATTCAGTCTTCTTCGGAGTTCAGCTGAAGCTGAATCAACTTTTGTAATCACCAGCTCACGAAGCTCTTCAGAAATGGAGAGCAGCCTAGTCAAAGTTGATTTCCCTGGACCAAGGCACAGAGGCCATCAAAGGCAAAGCTGGAATGAGAACAGAACCCAGTAAACCCACGTGGCTGCTCGGATAGGGAGACACATAAATTATACATCGGATCTCCACTTTGCAGCTCAGGATTGCTATTATAAGCATCACCAAAGTGGTCCCACAGAGCTCCAGGGGGAGGCTGGAGCACAAATCGATAGGTTTTATGAGCAAAGCTGCCAAAGACATGGCAGAAGGATCACGAGGGGAGGCACAGACAAACAATTGCTGTACAAAAGAACTTATCTGTGCTGAGAATCAGGGAAAAAATGGATTTCAAACAGCAGAGAAGACTCCTCAGAAATAGGACAGCTGTTGGCATGATGGGGTTGGACTCCTGGCAGTTCTCTCAGATACTTGTGGCTGTCCCTTTTGATAGATGACAACCACATGGAAGGTCAGTGCAGGGGAAAAAAATGATAGAGTGCACTTTTCTCTATAGGTTTCAAAGATATTTCTTCCCCTAAATCTTAAAGGTTCCCAGCTGACCACATAATTTATCAATTCCAGAAGCAAAAAAAAAAATATCCATATTTAAAGGTAACCTTCAGCACACTTATAATCCAGTTGGATGCTTCTCTGGGAAGCACTGGCTGGAAAAACAGTATTGTTTACTTCAGATACATCTGGTGCACTGTTGTGGTCAGTAGCTCTCACTGTGTGTCTCCAGCATCTTCACTGTGCTGTTAATTCTTGAATTAATTTGGCTCAATTAGGACCATTTACAATTCACATTTAATTTCACAAGTGTGATCTAGCCAATTTTCAGAATATAGGCTGTCTTTTTGCATGACAAATCGTCTTTCTCACCAAAGATCTTTGCTCATCTTTGCTCCAAAGTTATATCTGAGATTTAATGCTCTCCTATGGTGTTTGGCTCATCTGCCTGAAAAATTAAGATTGGTTTTGCTTACAACTTAAATTCCCAATCATCACATTACCAGTTTGGTAGTTATGATAATTTTTACTGAATTCATTTCCATCTCAAAAAAAAGTGGGGTTTTTTTCTGACTTTTTAAGCTCATTTTAGCTGCTGGCAAAAATTCAGTAATGCTTCAGATATTTATGTTTATTTCTTAAATAGGTTTGTCCTTTTGGAAAAAATAAAAGGTACATCTGACTCCTTAAACAGTGTAGGTCTAAATGTTAAGTCTGACAGCTGAGAGACCTCTCTTTTTAATCTTGTGCAGTTTAAATTTGAATTTGTTCAGATGGGTTTTGACCAGTTAATTTGTCTTGACAGCTCTCAGGGTCACATTTAGTTTATCCCCATAGGTACCTTGTTCTGTAGGAGAATAAAATGCATTTGTCTCATCCATTTGCCTTTGATTTCCATATTTGTGTGAATAACTTTGAAATCATAGGAATCATAAGAGTTAGATTAAATAAAATGTCTGTACCTCCCTAGAGTGTTGCCTGAAATATCCCTTGATGGACAAAATGACCATAGTATGCCAAATGCTGAAGGCTTCTGATATTATTGCACCTATAAAGAAGGAACATTTCTTCCCTTTACTTTATAGCCAGTCTCAGATATTTTCACAGGAGTATTTACATTATGGTTATTGTGTGGGAGGAAGCTCAGTTTGCCTAAAATGATGATATTCCAGCACTGGAAGACATCAAGTTACTATAAAGGAAGTAAATCAGAAAGCACATGAATTAATAGCAGTTCATTTGAAATTTGTGTAGGCAGAAAGTGTTAGGCTCTCTAAAAATATGTTGAAATCTAAACTGAGCTATGAGGGTGCTGAAGACCATTGAAAAAGAGACACATGAAGATAGTGTCTCCTACTGTCACAGCTGCTTGTGAAATAAAAGCAAAAAATAAGTAGAGTTATCTGAGTCCTGACGTCTCATGAAGCTTATGACAACAGAAAAAGGGTGACTGGAATGGACTGAGGCCACACAGGAACTTTGTAAAAATAGATCCATGTATTGATTATAAACAAACCTTTCCAGTTTGGCCCATAGGGAAAATAAAAAAGTGGGATTTCAATTGTTTAAAGCTGTACTGCCTGTAGCACACCCCTGGCTGCTGAGCAGGAGGGAGGTCAGAATTCCCAGCTGAGCCAGGGAAGTGTGGTGGGTGCTGGTTTGTAGCTCTGCTCCTCGTGGAACTCTCTGACTCGGAAGGGACGTGGTTAAGTACCACTGCTTGGGTGAGTCCTCAGGAGAAGGTCCAGCCTGTGGTGTCCAGGAGGCCCAGTGGGATCCTGGGGAGCACTGGGAAGAGCAGAGCCCTCAGGTCAGGGAGGTGATCCTGACCCTCTGCTCTGCCACATCGAGGCACATCTGGAGTGATGTGTTCAAGTCTGGTCTCCACAAGAAGGACGAGAGCTGCTGGAGAGGGTCCAGGAGGGCCACAAAGATGATCTGAGGATCTCTGTGATGAGAAAACACTGCAGGGCTGGGCCTGGTTAGTGTGGAGAAGAGAAGGCTGAGAGGGGATCCCATCAATCCATACAAATATCTCCAAGGGGTGTCAGGTTGGTGCCAGGCTCTGTTCAGTAGTGCTCAGTGACAGGACCAGGAGCAATGGCCTTAAAATAAACCACAAGTTCCACCTCAACATGAGGAAGAACTCTTTTCCGTGGATGGTGGCAGAGCACTGGGACAGCTGCCCAGGGAGGGTGTGGATTGTCCCTCTCTGGAGATGTTCCAAACACACTTGGATGTGTTCCTGTGTTACCTGCTCTAGGTGACCCAGCCTGGGTGGTTGGACTGAATGATCTCCAGAGGTCCCTTCCAACCCTGACTGTCCTGTGATCCTGTGATTCACAATTCTGTGTGCCAGGGAACCTGTCACAATCCCCTGTGCATGGAAGTCATTTAACCACTGCACTCTGCAGCCTTTGCTGTTGCTTTCAGCTGTTCTTCCATATACAAAGGAGCTTCGTTCCCTGTGACAGCAAACTGCACATCAGCACATGCTATGCAAATCACATCCACTTGTGAACATCTCTCCATGTAGAGGAATGTTCAGCCAATCATGTCTCTTAATAACAGTTGTCTGCAGCTGCCAAGAGGTCTCTTATTGTCCAACACTTATAAGACTTCATAGTGTCTGCACAGAAGGACTTCATGGGTTTGCACGTGAGTGTCAGTGACATTGGGAAGTACAATCAGGCTAGGACATCAATTTGAATTACCTGACAAAAAAAAGACTTTATCTGGTAACCCTTCCAATAGTTTTCTTTAAACCACCTTTACTCCAAAAAGCCAGACAGGCAGATAGTGTTTCCATCAAGATGTAAATGGGTTTAAGATGTACAAGTCCCCTGAAACTTAATGGAGTTCAGGGTCTTGCTCACACAGAAAACATGAACTTCAGCTCAGGTCCCCACCAGCCTGAATGCCACACAAAGTGAACACCTTTCACTTTGAAGCTGGAAGCAAGAGTCAGTGTACTTAATGAAGGGCAATCAGTTCATATCAAGATCACTGCAGCAAGCAAACCATCGAGGCTGTGTGTCTGCATGCTCTAAGGGGGAAAAAAGACACTACAGAGGAGAGATGTAGCTGGCATTTTCCCAGAATAAATAAGGTGGTAAAACCAGTCACATTTGCCAAAAAAGGAGGGCATTAGATAAGTATTTAGAATATTAAAAGAGAAGCAGATGCATAATGCATGGCTTGAATGGTGGCACAGGCATCAATAAGATACTGAAGGATTTGGCTGGAAAGGACACAAAAAGCAAGATTACATCATGAGGGTGAGATCTCAGCAGTGCACCTGGGGGATTCTGACAGGATCCTGTTTGCAACTGGAAAAGAACAGACATAAGGTCATGCAGTGAATGCCTAAATTCATATTGCTGCGTGGAGTTCTCAGCCTCTGAACTGAGAAAGGCTTTACCTGTACCAAAGGCAAACAGACAACTGCCTTTAATAAAGCAATAATAACTGCTGACAATATCTGCCTGCATAGATAGCAACTTCTAGTAAGACTGAATTTACAGAAGCAACTTTCCAGCACTTCAGTCCAGTGTTTCTTAGAATGAACACAGGAGAAGCTTTCCTGACTCAGAGATTCTCAGGAATGGACTGAAGAAAAAGCTAACTCACTAAGGATAAATGATCTTGATATGTTTTATTTCCAGCAGGCACAAAGATTAACATAAAAACCTCAAACTGAGAAGCAGTTTGTTAACAAACACATTAATACTTCAGGGATCCACATGCCATCAACTGTCAATACCTGCTGGTTTACACCAGCTGAAGAGAACTGCAGTTTTGACAAGCAGCTACGTATCTTCAGGAGCTGTTCCTGTGGAATGTCAGTTCTGAAAACTATCTGGATTAGTTAAACACTCTTAATGTTAGGGTTTTAACCTGAAGTATTTTGACAGTTAAGGAAAAAGTGTGTGTATGCTTCTGCCTGGAGATGTGGTGAGGGAAGGAGGAATAAGCTCTGAAAGGGGACAAAGAAACATGATGGGAACATGATGACCCAACCTGTTGGTGCCTGACACACCCAGAATTTCACACCCAACTCTGGACTCAGATCCTAATTCATTTAAATGATCTTGGATTCTTATTTTGTTCTCTAATGAATCTTCAGGCTTGAAGTTTTTGCAAGCTTTCCAGTATCCATACTAACACTGAGGGCACGTGACCTTGGTGATGGAAGCCTGAGGTCTGACAAGGATACTCCCTAGGACATGATGTGGCCTTTTGGTTCATTCATCTGAGACAGGGAATTATTGCAGCCACTGACACAAAGTGAGAGCTCTTACAGGCAGCTGTAATATTTACATAAACTATCAAAGGGAGGAGTGGAAACCCACAAAAGGAGGAAGAGAGGAGGTGGAGCTGATGCAGTCTATGCTAATGCTTTTGTCAGCTTTCCAGGTAGAGTCAGTCAATGAATTCTGATCAGTCTGAAGCTCAGCAGAGAAATGACTCATTGTGTTGTCTTCTCTTAAGAAAGAAAAGTGCAGACTGGCTTTCCAAACATATTTCCATGGGAGAAGCTATGCAAGACTTCTATGAAGACATACCTACTAAATTTCATTTGGATCCTTCAGCCTGACAGATAAAGTGCATGTTTAGATAGCTCTCACAGCTTACTTCAGTCCAGTCCAGTGGGCTACACGTGAAAATTGCTTGCAACAGCCCTGTCACATCACAGTGGCTCAGCAGCCACTCTCAAACTGGGGCAGTGGCAAACAATCAGTGCCTTCAGCAGGGCTGGAGCCCTGATATGTGTCCCACAGCTTGTGCTACCATTTCTACCAATAGATCTTCATGATTTACCAAGATATCAGGTCATTCAAATGAACTTTTGAAAATTAAGCCTACTGGAAATAGATGGGTCAATTATTTCCTTTCATACCCTGTTGGCTTCAGCCATGTTTTCTCGTGGGGTTGAAGGCAGTGAGTGAGGAGAGCAGTGTAGGTGCTGTGAAATGCAAACTCACGGGCATATGTGGACAATTCTGTACAGGCTGTTTGGCAGAGCTGAGGTGAAAGAATAAAAGAGGAATTTGGCTTCGTAAAGATGTCACAAAAGTAAGGGACTGTCGTTTAGTAATTTAAAAATCCATTGTCTCCTATACCTATGAAACCCAGAAAAATTCTACAGTATAGCCAAGTACCCTGTCAAGTAAATAGTCTTACAAAATATAGTCTTCAAAAAGAAACATTTATTTTTCTTTCTTGTAAATGTTTACATGTTTGTATGAGTTTTGGGCCTAAATCCCCGATATTGCCTTTGAATAGGCCTTTACAGAACATCAAGTGACACAACTTGCAGATCCTTGGTCATTACTGGTAATTGGGGCTGTATTATCTACCATATCTTAATAAGTAACTCTATAAAATTTAGGAATAAATGATGATCAGCATGTGCAATAGTGGCTTGATGGGAAAAAAGAGAACTAGAGCTAAGAAGAGTACACATTTTGGAAAGGAGGCAGCACATTTTGCAATGCCAAATCAGCACAAACTGGCTTTGAAGGACAATGACAGGACTGTTTAGGAGGAAGATTCTTTCTGTTTTACCAGCTCCAAAGCCTTCAGATTTTAGACCTTCAGGTGTGACCTTGAGAGGTGCCGGTGAGAACACATATGGATGATGTGGCAGTGACAATGTGAAGTGCTCCACAACAAAATAAATCAATATTTGTGAAATTGTCTTGCTCCTTGGAAGGTAAAATTACCCTGAACTTCATTGCTTTCAAAGTCTTTGGCCATGGGAAAACTGTCAAAGTTATTTAGCAGATGATGTCTCTTTCTTTTTTATCATAAAACTAGAGGAGAAGTAAGATTAAGTATGTCTTTACTATTTTGGATAATGTCAGTTCCTATTCCATCTTGTTACTCCTGACAGCATGTAAATATTTAATAGCACTCCAAAGGTAAGTTGTCTGGAAAGAAGGAGCAACATAAATATGTAAGTGAGAGTTGAGTACTCAGCGACTCAGTCTTTGGAAAAAGTCTTGCCATAAACCTCATTCAGTTCTGCTTTATTGATAACTGCAGAGTCATATCATAGCAGAAACTGAATGAATGTCCTTAGAGCTGCACAACCAAAGGACATTATTTCTTGGGCTCCTGCAAAGATGCATATATATATATATATATATATGTGTGTGTGTGTGTGTGCATTCTTATATCTCAGTCATGCCATACATATTTGTGTTGACAGAGATTAATACACACATTGCTGTGATTTGAGAATGTCAAAAGTTTTATCTTCTTGCTTTGAGAGTATGCAGATCCAATTATAGACATGTCTGGCTGATCCACAGTCAAAGATGTTTAGCTTTGTCTAAGTGTCCACCATTGTTTTTAGCATGCAGGAGCAATGATGATTTGCAGGTTTTACCTCTCTCCAGCACAATTCTTCCACATGAGATGGGATGCTCCTGTCCTTTCCTTTTCTGTGTGATGCATTCCTTTCTCCTGAGCTTCTTTCTCCCAAAATAACCTGAGAGCAAGTGAAAACAAAGCAAGTGAACCACAAAACCAGTGTATAGACTTATTTGCCCTGCACTATTTCCTACCTTGTATGTTTTTAAAGAGCATTTAAAAATCCAAGGAAAAATAAGTCTGTGTCAAAAGTCTAACAGCATTTCTGCACAACCTGAAGGAGGCTGATGAATAAGACTCACATATAAGCCATTTAATTTCCATAAATCTGTCCATAATATCTCCCCAGCATGTTGTAAATGTTAACACTAGACAAATTCTGATCGAAAAGTGTTATTTATTTGTTGGCTATTTATTTTCTTCACAAATATGGTTTTGATTCCCTTAGGCTTTTGAAAAGGATATGTCTGTGTGCAAATAGCACTATATTAAACATGCAACCAAAATTACCTGGCTCTAAGAAACCGTATTTTAATGGTTATGATGCACAATAGGTCCCAGACTAACACTGAGCTGCACTCAGGAAACCTGAGCAATCAGCTCAGAGGTATAAAAGCCTTAAACCTCCAATATCCTGAGCATACAGAAACATTTCAGAGCAGAAAAGACCCTGAAGATTATGCTGCAGCCTCCAGAAAACTGGTCTGAAAAAGACTCAGGAGTGTCTTTGATCTCCAGCACACAGAGCCAGGTGTGAGGGAACAGCTCTGCAAAACTCTGGGTTTCATTACCACCTCCAGCTCTTTCAGCAAAAGCAGCAGCACTTGCCACTGATTAAATAACACACTTGGACATTTAGTTAACTGCCTGGACATCCAAGATAAACAAAGTCACTTGAGTAGAAATCACTCCTGGTTTTTATGGGGATGTCAGGTGTGTGATAGTGAACTTTCTGTGTGGCTTTAAAGCATGATCTTCATTAAATAATTTACATTTTAAAAACTGTCACTCTACACACTAAATAATGCACATAGTGCTTACAGCAATGAGATGATGTCAAGAAAAGACACTTTAAATGTATAAATCTAATATGAATACTTACAGCCTCAGCAGGATTTTCCTGCAGATTTCCATTCCTAAATATCCTATGAATGTGACCAACCTCTATGCGTTTTGCTATGCTAAAATACACTGAATAGGATATGGAAAATAAACAGAGAGCACATATACATATACACAGAGGCATAGAATCATCAAGGCTGGAGGAGAAAGATCAGCAAGTCCAACCATTAAACTCTCACTGCTAAACCAGATCCTCCAGTGCCACATCCAGACACCTCTGAAACACCACACCTCCTGGTGACTCCACCACCTCCCTGGGCAATATCCCAGGGCCTCAACACCACAACAGGGAAAACATTTCTCCTCACATCAAATCTGAATTTCAGAAATATATAGATACATATATATACACAAATATGCATGTATGGATTATATCCATATATATCCACATACATATATATAGACATACATACTTTAGGAGAAAGAATTCCAGCAAAGTGTGAGTGCCCAAACTGTGCCCAAAAGGAGTGGGGAGAGCAGTGTCATGAAGGGCTGTGTGGAGGGCACTGCAGCCAGGGGATGAGCCACTGCTGCAAACCACGTGTAAGTACAAGCCAT